>NW_027673036.1:0-85000 GCF_964194105.1 Spermophilus citellus | reverse complement strand
GTGCTTTGTAGCTGTGTCCCATCTTAGTATAAGGCAATTCTATAGGGCCTTATTGAAAATAGTACTCATGAAGGTTTCACTTTCAAGATCTAATTAATTCCCAAGGGCTCCACCTCGTACTAGACATTTGTGACCAGATTTCAATATATAAATTTAAAGGGTGCACAAAATTTTAGACCAAGGATTCTGGAGGTTGTACAATATAGAGAAATGTTGGCTATGGTAAGTGAGAGTGAAGATACATTAAATAACGTGCCAGAAACTCATCTTATCCAGTAATATCATCCAGTAATACTCTACACTCACCCCAATGAAGTCTAAAAGCAATACTGGATAAAACCAAGCTCATAAACCACCAACTGGTTGCCAAAAAACATTAATGATATTTCAAGGAAAAATCCATAAATTCAGAATTTATCACTTTGTAACTCACAATTGTCAACATAAAGTAAAAACTAATGAACATCTAAATAAAAGGGAAATATGACATATAATTATTTTAAAACACAGTTAATAAAAATATAATCAGTAATCACACAAATGATAGAATTGTCAGCCCAGAACTTTAGTGTAAATTTGATAGAATTTCTAGATGGCTCTTCTACCTAATACAAATACTGATTTGTATATCTAATATAATCATTTTCCTTAAGTATAGATAAGTCATATAAACATGATGAAAGTCACTATATAGGCTAGATTATGTTAAATGGCAAAGATGAAGAAATTATGCAGATGCAATTAAATTTCTTAAATATTGTGACTTTGAGTTGATCAAATAATTTTATGTGTAGGTCTGACTTAATAAAATGTGTTATATAAATGTGTTCTAAAAGAACATATTATTCCACTTTGTTAAGTCATTTAGAACATATTAATATTTCTAGAATAATAAAATGTCAATATTTTAAACTGCTTATTGAGAAAAACATGTCATAGAACCATAGGCAATTTCACATAACTGAATATGACCTTCAACTGAAGACCAGTTTAAATTCAGGACCTTTATTCATATATGTCAGAGAAATTATTTTTTCCAACAACCTGAAGGATCTTGAAAGATAATACTTTCCCTGGTACACCCTCCAGATGTGAATATACTCTAGCAACTCCTTAATTGTAACTTTGTGGGCAGAAGACCCACTCTTGATAGATGAAAATTAAAAGAACTCCTTTGTGGTTTTTTATTCTTTACAAATTTACAAAGAATTGTTTTCACTATGTGACACATAGTAATAAAAATCACTGAATTTTTTAATGCAAATGGGGACAAATATCTGCATAGATAGAAACAGAAAATATCAGGAAAGAATCAAATACATGATATATGAAATTTCAAAATTCATGGGATTGATATGTGAGCAAACATAAGAATAGAGAACTTGAAAAGAGAACAATAAATGTTTCAGAATAAAATATACAGAGAAATAAAAGCCTAAAAATAGTGATGAGACTCACTATCCTGGTGGGATATTAAGCAATGAAATTCAAGTGGAATTTAACCCAGAACAAGATAAGAACAAGACTGGAGAAATGAAAAAATGTTACTACTATCTATGGTTCATGCCCTCCAAAATTTGATTCCAAGTTAATGGTGTTAAGTGGTGATAGGGCCATTAAGAAGTGTTTGCATCAAGGGATTGATTCCTCCTCTTGCCCCTCTCTGAGAAATGGGATGAATTCTAATGGGAGCAAGTGATTTCTTGCTCTCTTGGAATTGAAGGAGTTACTGCAAGAGCAGATTATCATTAAATAAAACAAGTGCATTGTATTTTCTCTCTTCCATATGCATTTACTTGCTTTTCCATTTCTTCACCATCTTAAGAAGCAATCCAAAGCCTTCATCAGATGTGGCTATGCAATCTTGGGTTTTGGGCTTCCAAAAGTGTAGAGGCTAATCTTTGTTGTCTTTATAATTTATCCAATGTCAGACATTTGTTATTGTAACATAAAATGGATTATATAATGTCCAAAAAGTCATTCTAAAATTTACTATAAAAAATTTCAAATGATAGAACACAGAAAATATACAAACTCTAAGTAGACTGCACAAATGCAAAAAAATCATAGCTACATAGTCTTTAGTAAAATTATTGAAAACTAACAGAAAATGGAATTAAAGCTAAACACTAATGTAAAGAAAAACCCTTAAACAAAGCTGTCTAAAAAAAGACATGAAAAAAGAGAAGATAAGTGAATTAAGAGTCACTACTGACTTTTATTTAGAAATAATGCACGCCATAAGACATGAGATGTTATATTCGTATGACTGAAAAAATGACATCTTGTATTCTATGTTATAAAACAATTCAAAATTAATTTTTTTAAAGATAGAGTGAGAGAGGAGAGAGAGAACTTTTTAATATTTATTTTTTAGTTATCGGCGGACACAACATCTTTGTTTGTATGTGGTGCTGAGGATCGAACCCGGGCCGCATGCATGCCAGGCGAGCATGCTACTGCTTGAGCCACATCCCCAGCACTCAAAATTAAATTTGAATAAGGAAATAATTAGGAGAAGATATCTAGGAGGATTTATCTACCAAAAAATATCCAGAAAAATTTTAAAGTTGTAGAATAAAGATAAAGGAGAAAACTCAAAACTACACAGAATATTATAAAACACTATTAATAAGAAGTGAGTGGATATAAAGATGATTTTTTTATAAATTTTCGAGTTATTTAAATACAATTAACTACTCAAAATTCAAATAATTATAATTTATTGTGAAATTTATAAAATGTAGAAAACTATATAAACTAACTAGCACAAAGAACATAAGTAATAAATGAAATTGTATTGTTCAAGCAATTTTAAGTGGTTTAAGTGAATAGATTATAATTGAAATATTAATCAAAGAAAGTTGTGCTAAGGATACATATTTCCTAGAGGTTGCAACAGAAAAAGGCTTTGCTTTGCAATAGAAAATGGCATTTTTACTCATTTACAGTGAGTAAAAAGAAGAAGTTAGGAATCTGAAATAAAGCTTGACTGATCAAAAGAAGGAAATAAAGAGAACAAAAATTATGGGAAAAATCAAAACAGATCTGAAGATGTAGGTCAATGTTAAAGTGCTCAGCTAGCATGTGTAAGGTCTTGAGTTCAGTACTAAGCACCAGAAATAATAAATAAATGAAAGAACAAAGAAAGAAACAATTGGTGTAAAGTCAGTGATGGCATTTAAAATATTTAATGCATTTGTAAAATAAAATTATTTAGGTTAAATATAAAAGGATAGAAAAATGATTAAAAACAAAAGCTAGAGTGAATGTATGACCTTAGTCATATGTGATGTCCTAAACATCTAGAGAGGAATATAGCTAAAGAAGATGAAGCAGATTCAATGATGGAAAGATCAAGGCGTAGGAAGAGAAAAGCATCCACTGCATTCATAGTCAACCATATTAATTTGTTCTTTTAGTTTCTGAAGAACAAGTAGAAGAAAAAAACTATTAAGCATTAGTAAGAGTTCAACAACATTATCTATATTTTAATACTATTTACAAAACCTGCATTGCAAAAATGTCGCAGAACACATATTATTTTCAAGGACACATGACAATTTTCATAGACCTTATGCTCTACATTAAACAAGCTTCAAGCAACGTATAAATTAAAATAATAATACTAGGTTAATGTTCTTTGATTACAATAGAGACAAAATATAAATTTATAATTATATAAAAATTCTCTAATATTTAAAAAATAAGCAATAAATTTTAAAGTACCTATGGTTAAAAAAATAAAAAAAATTTAAATTTGATAATAGAAGCACAACAAATTTTTCTAGGTGAAGATAAAGGAAATTTGTAACTTTAAGTATTTGTATCCAAAAACAATATTTGAAAATCAGTAATAAATAGTCCATCATAAGAACATTGAAAATAAAGGAAAATTAAAATGAAGTAATTGGAAGGAAAAATAATAATCAGGAGTAAAAACCTTGTACTAGATATTAGATAAATACTATAATGAAACAAATACTTGGTCTTTCAAAAAGCCTAAAAAATTGATAAATCTGTTTCTAGATTAATTAAGAATAAAAAGAGGAGACAGCACAAAGTACCAGGTAGTACTGCCAAGATTTTAACCTGAATCACTTATCCAAATACAGATTTGTTGTGCTTTGTTTATTTGTATTATCCTGTTTTTCTCTATTGTTGCATTCCCAATACTATATTAAATCATTAATGCAATGTATGCTCTCTGAAAGCAAATTCAATGTCTTCAATATGTATTTGCCTTTTAGTAAGTTAACCAGCTACTTGTAAACAACATTTCAAGCTTATATTTCACATTATTCATGAAGTCATTATTTACTATGACATCATAATCGGAGCTTTCTCTCTTAAAGTTAACTAATACAATCTTTAATATATAATTTACCACTCATGATACACTGACATATATTTTTCTCAATCTGTTTTATTCACTATTTAAAATTAAATTCAATTAAATATCCAATTATTGTTGCAATTAAACCCTTAGAAACACAAGAAATCAGTTTAAAACACAAAGTGACTTTAGGAAAATATAAGCAATTTCATGAAGTTTATGTGTTTCAGTGGACAATGATGGCCATGATATAAACATGGAGTTATAGAGAGTTAGTATTAAAAAAAAAGAAAAGAAACAAACAAAAAACCCTTCATTATTTTAATACACCAATCAGGTACCGAATGTGAGAGCAACCAGAAATGTGATAAATAATTTAATCAATTCAAGAAACCCTAACTGGGGTTATCTTCTATATTAATCACAATCAGAGTTAAAGATAGAGGCTTTTATAATATGTATTAGTTTGAAAGGCTATCCTAACAGTGTATCTCACACTTTCACAGTTCTGGTGACTCAAAGTCATAGCCAACAGGATTGATTTCTTCAGAGAACTCTTTGTGGCTTACAGAGGGCCTCCTGGTTTCTTCACATGGTCTTTCCCCTGTGTATCCACCCTGGGTGTCTCAATCTCTGCCTCATTGTAAGAACACCCATCCTTTACAATTAGGATAAGCTCTACAAACCTTATTTGACCTAAATTGCTCTTTAAAAATTTAATCTCCAAATACAATTACATTTTGAATGATGAGGTGGTAAGACATCAACCTGGGGAACTCATATCAACCTGTAATATACAATAATGTATGATTAAGCCAATGCAGTTTACTTAGGTAACTGTTATGGTTTGGATGTGAGGTGTCCCCCAAAGTCTCACGTATGAGATAATGCAAGAAGGTTAAGAGGATTAATAATTGGATTTTAATAGTCTTAACACAATCAGTAAACTCATCCCCTGACAGGGATTGACTGAGTGGTAACTGAAGTGGTAGGGTGTGGCAGGAGAGAGTGAAAATTAGTGCATGGATTTGGGGTATATATTTTTATATGGCAAGTGCAGTTCGCTCTGCTTTCTGATCATTGTGTATGCTACTTCCCTCTGCCACACTCTTCTGCCATGTTGTTCTGACTCACCTCGAACTCTGAGAAATGAAGCCAACCTTCTATGAACTAAGACCTCTGAAACCATGGGCCCTCAAATAAACTTTTCCTTCAACCTTTCAATTCTATATTTAAATTATTTTATTTGAATTTATTTATTTGAATTATTTCCTTTTTTAGGTCAAAGTTGGAATATATTTTTAAGATGTTGTTTTCTTTTCATAATAATTAAATATTTCATCTCAAGTATCCAAATTAACTTGGTCACTAAAACTTAAAAATCTGCTGTGAAAAATGTGTTTGAATCTAAATTTCAAGATTACATTTTTAATATTTTATTATAGTTATAGAATCACCAGTGATACAATTTGCTTATGAAATGTATTTTTAAATTTTAATGATCTTAATTACCTAAAAATTATAAAGTCTCCCATTTCTTTCTTCATATTTTTAGAATAAAGGCTGAACCAAAAAGTTTTGTTTATATACATGGCTTAGGTATGTTATTTTTGCCCATTCTGTAGGACTTTGCATTTGGTCTTAAACTCTTCTTATAATGAAGTATGCTAGTACTATTTCTAATTGTAATTTATCCAATTGTCAATTAGAAACTGTGAATTTTAGAAGCTTTTGTTTTCTCTTTCATTAAATGTGTGGATTAATATGAAGAAATGGGAATATTAGAAGATAAAAAAAGATTGTTTTCACATCAATGTCCTAAAACCAAATGAACTTGTATGAAGGAAATCGAACAGGTAATTATTAGAGTAAAGAAAGTCAAAACACTAGGACAATTTATCTGTGAAAGAATTTGTCAGATGAATCAGAATGCATGTCATATTAAAAGTTATTTTTAAAGATTTAAAATACCACTGATTATTTTTATGTCATTGGTTCTATTTAAATTTTTTTATCCTTTGATTTTCATCTTAAAATGCTTTGATGGGCGTCTCCATAAAGTTAGCAATTTTATCTTTTGTCTCCAGGAAGGCATGAGCCTTAGATCTCCCAGGATGCTATACAAAATCCCATAGACTGGGTGGGTTATAAATGGAAGAAATTTATTTCACACATTTCTGGAGGCTGGAAAGTCCAAGATAAAGGCAGATCTAGTGTTTGAAATGGATCCATTTCTTGGTTCATGGATGGAACCTTGTAACTGTATTATATTAATCCAATGAGTAAGTAAAAGCTGACCATAAAGTTGTCTTTTAACCACAATTTTCTCTAAAACAAATAAGCAAAAATAAAATTTAGGTTCAAGATATATTTTCTTATTTTGCACAAAGAGATGCTTAGAAGTGGAAGAATCATGGGGAGGTGGTGGAGTGAATGATGGTAATAACGATTTTATTTTATTATGGGCCAAACTATATGTTTCTTGACCAATCAAACTTCATTTTACCCTGAGACTCCATTTCATATAAGAAATACTTTTCCCATGTGAAATCCCACCTCTGTAACACACCTCCTGCTTAGCACACCCTGTTTGGCCATGCATGACAGCTAAAAAATGTTTCTTCTATTCTTATACAGTGTATTATTAAGAATTTTTTTAAGATGTTCTCTTTTTAGTTCTCATTTTTCCTGGGCAATATACCCTGACTGTGTGCTGAACTCGGTCGTTCTGACTCACTTTCTACATTGCTATGGCTTTAACATATTTCTCTTATGGTTTTGGGGCTATAAAAAAATTGCGCTCTGACTCATGGTGGGGGTCAAGTGGTACAGAGGCAACTTTCTTGCTGTCTTTGCGACCCGCAGGCGAATAAAGTTCCATGCCTTGCTTTAAGACTGACCAAGTGATTTATTTCAAATGCACCCCAACAATTTACAGAAAACTTTAATTTTTAGTATAATTTCCAGCAAAAAATCTTGTTTGGATTCTCAACAGCAGTTAAAGATGACATGTTGATTTTTATCTACGATAATAGTCAAGGACCAGAGTTATTAAGTACTTTTGTGTAACAATGAGCACAAAGTTAGTACAATTTGAACACACCACATCTTTTACTCAGGTCTGGTTTTATTTCTTTTAGCATGCTATAGAATATAAGACAGAAAAATATTTAAAAATTACCTAAATAAACTACATTGGCTTACGCATACTTTGTGTTCTGGGTTGAACTGTATTATTCCTCTCAGAATCCTAATGTTGAAGTCTCAACTCCTCATACTTCTGAATGTAACTGTATTTAGAGATAAGATCTTCAAACAGCAGTTGAGTTCAAATAAGGTTTGTAGAATGCACCCTAATTGTAAAGGGTGGGTGCTCTTCTTATGAGGGAGGGAGGGAGGGAGGGAGGGAGAGAGAGAGAGAGAGAGAGAGAGAGAGAGAGAGAGAGAGAGAGAAACCAAGGGTGGGTACACAGTGAAGACCATGTGAAGAAACCAGAGTGGGAGGCCCTCTGTAAGCCACAGAGAGGTCTCAGAAGAAATCAACCCTGTTGGCTGTGACTTCCAGTCACCAGAACTGTGAGAAAGTACATTTCTGTTGCTTGATTCCTCCAATGTATGATATATTGTTATAATAGCCTTTCAAACCAATACATATTATGAAAAACCTCTAACTTCATCTCTGATCATGATTAACATAGAAGATAACTCCAGTTAGGGTTTCCTGAATTGATTAAATTATTTCTCAAATTTCCAATTGCTCTTACTTTGGGCACCGGATCAGTATATTAAAATAATAAAGTGTGTGTGGTTTTTTTTTTTTTTTTTTTTTTTTGCTTTTCTTATTTTTTAAAAACTAACTCCCTATAACTCCCTGTTTATATCATGTCCATCATGGCCTACTGAGACACATAAACTGCATGACATTGCTTATGATTTCCTAAAGTCACTGTGTGTTTTAAACTCTAATTTCTTGTGTTTAATTTTAAATGTTTAATGGTAAAAACACTTTTTATGCTGGTAACCTATTTTGAAGGATCACTATAAGGATTGATAAGAGGACTGAATACACATGAAAATAAAATCTCATTGCCATTGAATACTCAAAACTTGACCTAAGAGATTTCTATCTTTTCTATTATTTGAAGAGTAAAACAGATCTGATTTACCATAAGGAGACTCAGTGGCATAATATGATAGAAACTAAGACCTTGTGTGTAGCTTCTATTTTACCAACTTTCTTACAGACATACTGTGTTAAACAGAATTTTTTTCTTCTGTGATTATAAGTTACACTGAAGTTGTTGGATCAGAATAATTAATTGGCTAATTTATATGTAAAAGTTGAAACTAGATTCTAATCACTCACATAGCACAAAAATTAACCCAAAATGGGCATAACCCAAAATGGATAAAGACCTAGGAATAAGACTAGATTCATTGCAACTGCTGGAATACAACACAGGGGAAACAAACACTCCAACATACAGGCCTAGGCAGAAACTTCCTCACTAGGACATCTATAACTCAAGAAATAATATCAATAATCACTTGTGTTAAACTACATTGCTTTTGCACAAGAAGGGAAATGACAGCACAAAGAGAAAAACTATAGAGTGGGAAAAATTCTTGTGAGCTACTCTTCCAAAAGAGGACTGACATTTAGTGTATTAAAAAAAATTTACACCCCTTCCCAAATAATAATAACCATTAAAATAAATGGGAAAAATTTTAAGCAGACTTAAAATAATTCAAATGGCCAGCAATTATATGACAGAATGTTCAACATGTTAAACCATCAGGGAAATACCAATCAAAACTACATAGAAATTTCATCTCACTCTAACTAGAATTATAATCACCAAGAATACAGATAAAAATAAATGCTGGAGAGAATGTGGGAAAGGGAACTCGTGTACTTTTTGTGAGTATGTAAATTAGTACCAACACTAGGGAGATAACAGAACAGTTTTAAAAATACTGGGAACACCAAATGATGCAGTAATACCACTCCTTAGTATTTAGCCCAAAGAATTCAGGTCATCATACTGTAGCAATACATGCACCCCTATGTATATAGCAACAACACTTAGGTACCAATTGTAGATTTAAAAAAAAGAAAGAAAACAACAAACAAAAATAAAAAACCCTTTTCTCATTAAACTAAGTAGATTGGCAAACTATGACTATTCTAGTACCTGAAATAAATGAGTTTATATAAATAAGTCCTTGTTCCAGCTAGTTGCATTAAGTATGTCATTATCATCCCAAAATTCAGAACCTGGCTCATTTTTGTGAACTGGCTCCATTAGATGAAATTATTTGCTGACAATTTTTTCTAAAGACTTAAAGATAATAACAATTCCATTATTTATCCATTTCTATATTGACATTCAGTAGGCCTTTTGGAAGGCTATCTATGGAATACATAGAGCAAAAAGTGTTAGCTTAATAAAGCATATGACTAGGGATTCAATAAGTAGAAACATACTAGGTGAGCTTCTTAGCTTCCCCTATTTGTCAGCTGCCACAGTCTAGCTGGGCAAAATAACCTGGGGATGACAAGCAACTTGTGAAGGTTGATACAGCAGGAGCCATTTTATTATGGGATAGTAGAGGTATATATACCCTTAACTGATTATACACAGCTTATTTCAATTAACATCATCCAGATACAGCAATACTCATCATCTTAACAATTATACAAAGCTTAACTCAATTAACATAATCTAGATACAGCAATTAGCCAATAAGGAATCTCTATCATCTTAATGGCTCACTGGTGTTACTTCATCTTAATAATTATACACAGTTTAACTTAATTGACATCATCTTTTTTTTATTGGTTGTTCAAAACATTACAAAGCTCATGACATATCATCTTTCATACATTTGATTCAAGTGGGTTATGAACTCTCATTTTTTACCCCAAATACAAATTGTAGAATCACATTGGTTACACATCCACATTTTTACATAATGCCATATTAGTGACTGTTGTATTCTGCTACCTTTCCTCTCCCCTACTATCCCCCCTCCCCTCCCCTCCTATCTTCCCTCTCTACCCCATCTGCTGTTGTTCAATTCTCTCCCTTGTTTTTTTCCCCACTTTCTCCTCACAACCTCTTATATGTAATTTTGTGTAACAATGAGGGTCTCCTTCCATTTCCATGCAATTTCCCTTCTCTCTCCCTTTCCCTCCCACCACTCATCTCTGTTTAATGTTAATCTTTTCCTCATGCTCTTCCTCCCTGCTCTGTTCTTAGTTCCTCTCCTTATATCAAAGAAGACATTTGGCATTTGTTTTTTAAGGATTGGCTAGCTTCACTTAGCATAATCTGCTCTAATGCCATCCATTTCCCTGCAAATTCCATGATTTTGTCATTTTTTAGTGCTGCATAATTCTCCATTGTGTATAAATGCCACATTTTTTTTATCCATTCATCTATTGAAGGGCATCTAGGTTGGTTCCACAGTCTAGCTATGGTGAATTGTGCTGCTATGATCATTGATGTGGCAGTATCCCTATAGTAGGCTCTTTTAAGGTCCTCAGAGAATAGTCCAAGAAGGGTGATAGCTGGGTCAAATGGTGGTTCCATTCCCAGCTTTCCCAGGAATCTCCACACTGCTTTCCAAATTGGCCGCACCAATTTGAAGTCCCACCAGCAATGTACAAGTGTACCCTTTTCCCCACATCTTCGCCAACACTTATTGTTCTTTGACTTCATAATGGCTAGCTGGTGTTACTTCTGAAACCACTCCTTCTGGCAAACTGCCAGGCGCCATCTTGACTTGGTTATGGCTCTCAACAGTCAGCATTGTTTCTGTAGATTAATTTAGTCACCTCTTGCTGACTGGTTTGCAAGAGAAAGGCTTGTTCTATGAAAGGGAAATGTGAAGGGTTGTTCAAAGAGAAACTGTATTGTTGGCAGAGAAAAGGCTGTCCCCACCAAGTGGAGGTGATTCATTCATCTACAAGAGGAACTAGTAAAGATTGAAAACAGTTTGAGGATTGAGACCCAATATTAGAAGGAACCAGGAAACAGAAAACGCTAACCTGAAGGAAAGTAAAATAAAACAAATATATATATATATAATGAATTTGCCATTTGTATAAAATTATTCAGAGATGCTTGAAGGTGTCTAGATATAGAAAATTTAAGCTTCAGAAAATTTCCAATTTAGAATGTACTGTTTAAAATCTTGTAGCTATATTCCTCCTGTTATATATTCGGACACTAAGGATCAAAGCAACAGAGGCTGGCTTAGAACCAAAACTCTGATATTCTTCCTCTCTTTTTTTCTGAGTTTCATTGACAATGATTACCTCATATGAAAGTTTAAAAGTGAAATTTAAACATTAGGTGATAAAATAACTGGTTTTAGGTATTTGACATTCTTTGGTCATAAGCTTTTATTAATAATATCACCCTTACATAACTTATGTGTCAGTTACCCAAAATGTGATGACATTGTGTGCCTTCCTGGCAAAATATCTTAGCATTCTGTGAAGTATTAATTACAGTAGACGTTCATGAAATCAAAATAATACAAAATAAAAGTGGGACCTAGATAAACTTTAAAGTCATACTACATAAAACTAAAAATAGCCTGGAGCAGCTCAGAGGTACAGTCCATGCTTAGCATAAACAAAACTGTAGTTCATGAAAAAAACAAAAAACACATAATTTGTGCTCCTATCTAAAGCAATATATTAATATATATATATATATATATATATATATATATATATATAATATTTCTATTTCTATGACACAACAAAATTCATATTGTATTTGAACTTTGAACAAGGAAAATACTTATATATTGCTTGTCTCTTGTGGAGAATCAATTTTGAAGCGGATGAATATTTGGTTATGTTTTTCCATCAACTTTCAAAAAGGTTCTGAGCAGGATCTACAGAGCAGAGCAAGCCATGGAAATGTAACAGGCATGTTAGACTGCCTCAGTCTTTATTATGAATTTGGTCATGAGTTATCAAAGACTAGTTCTTAAGTATAATGTTAAACAATAAAAATACAAAAAAAAGGAGTACTTTGGAGGCAGGGGATCATAGACAAAATCACAAGTACAATAAGTATAATAACAATTCACTTTGAGGAGCCTTAAAATTGAAATAGTGCTAATGTTAGTAATATGTGCTCTAATAGTTGGGAGAGCTTCAAAAAATTTGACAGTTGAGCTGGAGGGATTAGTTGTTGCTATTGTGATTCAATTGTTTTTCATAATGAATTTATACCAGAGAAAAAGGTTTTAGAGTTGGCATGCGAATTTGAGAAAAAAAAATAGATTTTTTTAGGTAACCCAGAAGAGGGTTTTGATTTACCAGAGCTAAACATTTCTTGAAGGAACCAATGCCCTTCCTCTTCATTCTCTTTCTCCCCTGAATCCTTCTACTCCTCCTTCTTTATCGATTTTATAACATACCTTCAAAATTACTGGTGAATTAGGTCTTGAAAGAAGCTAATTAAAAGCAAAAGTCTTCAGACTGAGTAAGTACATTTCAGAGCTTGTGAGGAAATTTTCAATTATTGCTCTGTCCACTCTATTAGTAATGTGTAAACATATGGCAGATAATCTTGAGAATTATTTTGATTGAGATATAAAAACTATGATGTTTTCTAAAAACTTTTAACCACTTCAATTGAAATATAATTATTTTTTGGAGTGCAATAGCTAAGTAAAAATATCTATTTTATTATGTGCATAATATGAATTAAAGAATATTAATTTTTTATTGCAATATAACAACTTACTATGAATTAAGCAGTTCAAAAAGAATACATGTGTATTAAAGCCAGTTATGTGGGTTAAAAGTTATCCACTTATGACTGGCTTCTGTGCTCATAGTGTTAAAATGGGGGTGTGCCTTTCTGGAGCAGAGAGGTCCTCATAGAAGCTGACATGGGTATTAGTAGATTTCAAATCCTTGCTTCTGCAGAACTAAGACCAATGTTTACTTGCTGGATTTAGAATTGGGCCTATTGTCAGCTCCTAGAAGCAACTAGAAATTTCTTACACCATGTTCCATTTTCAGATACCTTCTCAAATGTGAATATCTCTGAATCTTTAAGAATCCTTCTGATTTTCAGACCTCAACTGATTTGCCTACCCAGATATATTCTGTAATGGTTTGGAACTTAAAAATTTTCCCCAAAGCTTATATAGTGAAGCATTGGGTTTTGTGAGGTGATTGAATTGTGAAGGCTCTAAACACTTTGGATTGATAGCTTAATGGGTTTTGAAACAGGGACTTTGTTTTTAAAATGAGCTCTCTCTGTGCTTGCTGGCCACTAGCTGAGTAGCTTTGCTCCACTATGTGCTCTCTGCCATAATGTTTTCCTTTGCCAAAAGTCTAAAAGCAAGGGAGCCAACAAACCATGGACTAAAACCTCTGAAACTAGGAGCCAAAATACATCTTTTGTCCTTATAAGCTTATCACTAGACTTGTCCCTAACCTTGGACCAGAACTATGAGACAAACAAAATAAAACTCTTGGCTTTACAACTTATTATAATAGTCAAAATACCTGAGAGAAACAACTTACTGGAGGAAAGATTTATTTTGGATCACTGTTCCAGAGGTTTTAATACTTAGTCACCTGGTCCTGTTACTTTAGGCCTAGGGTGAGGCAGAACATTATAGCAGCCAGGAAACAGAGAAGAGAGACAGGGATGGGGGACAAGTTATACCCTTTTAAGGCATGCTTCCTGAGATGTGCTTTCTCTGATTGGGGCCCAAATATAAATAGCCCATTTTTCTACGAACTAACTCATCAATGATTTAATCCATAAGTAGGTTTAATCATTCCTCAAAAGCCTCAACCCAGAACATTGCTGAACTAGGGACCAAGTGTTGCACATGAACTTATGGGGAATATTCTATATTTAAATCATAACACTTTACTTTATCAGTGGTATTGTATTAACAACATGAAAGTTACTAAGTGCTGAGAGCCACAGCCGAATGGCCCCTGGCATTTTGCCAATAGTATTGGTTGACAGGTGAGGCATTACCATCTGCCTCTGCCACTACTTTGGAGTTCTCAGGTTACTTTGGAGTTCTCCTGGGGATTCCCTGGGATTCCCGAAGAGTTCCCATTGGTTGGGGAAGTGCAGGAGGAGGGATTTCCGGAGTAGATATTTCCAGTGGCGGGTTGCTGGACGAGTGGCATGGCATTAGGGAGAATTCCCCAGGAGCGTGTGTGAAGTGTTTTGGTGGAGCTCAAAAATAAAGTTTGTTCCTGCTTCAGTGGCTCATGATTTGTGCCCAGCCAGACTGTGACAACTAAGACACTCAGCAATGAAAAACTACACAGTATACAAAAAGAAGTTCTAGGCATTATGGATTTTTCAAACATTTGGGTCCTTTTCAAAACCTTCATTGGGCTCTTGAAGAAAAGCATATGGGTGTGCTCAGACACTATTTTTTTTTTTTTAACAACAAAACTATATTGTCTTGTTAAAATGCTTCAAGGAGCTGCACACTTAAACCCATCTGTTCAATAGCTGCAAGGTGAGACTTCCAACTGACACATTTGATTGGTCTCAGGTACATTTTCCAAGATTTAAATAGGAGACTTCCTACACTTGGCTGGTTACCTGGAATTGAAGACCAGATTTGGTTTATTGGAGCTCCTGAATCATAATTGAGACTGGTTATCTTCAACTCTTAAGATAATATGAACAAAAATGATATTAACAATAATATTAAAAGGGGGAAAAGGATAGAACAGTAGTAGAACATTACATTCTGACACCATGAGTGGGGGGCTTATTGATTTTAGGGGGTAAACAACTGAGTACAGCGGAAGCATATAATCTGGAAATAATCTGGAAACAATATTTATTTGCCACATAAATGGAATTGTTTTCACTTATTAAGCTTTTAGCCATTCCCACTAATACATATTTTAATATAATAATAATAATAATAATGATAATAAATTACTGAAACTGCATAATATATGGCTTTTGCAAATAATTGTTTTTTTGAAACTGTTTTTTTTTCTTTTGAGAAAAGCCTATAACAAACAGATATTTTACTTCTTTTAAACAAAAGTATCTTAAAACAATAAAATTGGCCCTGATATCTGCATGCTGCCATTTTCTCCCTCAAATAAGACAGCAATTATAAAATATTACCTTTTGTCGTTATAGTCACATGCTGGTGAAAACAGGTATGTAGAAGTCATATGATCATGATTTCTAATTCACTTTTCCATTAAGGGAACATTACATTTTTTATAGAACCTCAATAATGTTACTATTTCATGCTTACATTATTCTGTTTCATCAATATTTCAAAAACAATGCCAAGACTATTTTCTACTCCTTATTAAACAGGCAATGAAATTTAAATCAATAAGCACTTTAGTCCTAACATGTGTTGCTTGGTATTAGGGAGAAATGTGGTATGAATTAGTATCCTCTCTTTTGATGAAAGTCTCATTCATTAAAGAAGAAATTCATATGCTAAGACACCATAATCTATTGGAAACACTGTAATAAAAAGACAAGCACTTACACTTTCATAGCAATGTAATGCTTGGGGAGCAAGGGTACAGAGTTTGAAAGCCAGTTTTATCAAAATTATTAGTAGTGAAAAATACTGATTTGATCATTTTCTATTTCAAATATGGGCACCTTGAACATGTTAATAGAAATTCCAAGGGCCAAAAAACACTAAGATTGTAACATAATATTCTGTCATAAGAACATTCATAGCTATTATGGTTTTTGTTGTCTTTCTAATCCTTTCTGATTATCAACATGCAGCTATATAAATTTAAAATAAAATAAATATCCCTTATGTCTCATCAATTCCTCCAAACTTTATTGTAAATGTGCAGCTCACAGTGGATGGACAGAATGACATATGAATTAGAACTCTTCATTTCTAGCTTCCAGTCATATCACGAAATGCCTAAGAAGATAATAGATGACATTTTTCTTGATTACCTGACAATCTGCTTCCCACATCTCATGGTCTTCTCAGAGGAGATCTAAGATTCCACTGCATATTAAATGTGCAAGAACTTTAGGGACAGAGGCAAAAAAAAATGGAACCTAGAAATAGAAATTGAGATACATAAATCCACATACATAATGAATACACTCTAGACCTTTAAAAATAGCAAGTAAAGTGTTTGAACACATGTGACAAAGACTTCAAAACTACACTTTGCATATTACTACTCTCGACACTACTGGAAATTTATGATCATTTTCTAAATAGAATAGTGCATATTCAATTTTTGTACTGACTATGATGTGTTTATATATTTATGAGAAGACTTAGGTAATTTTTGACTTCAGGTTTGTCAACATGAACTAAAATAACTTTGTTTAAGGCCCCCTGGGGTGGAACAGAACTTGGAAAAATAAGATCCATTATTACCCATTGTGTTTGCAATCTCCCTAGTGTTGTATTTGTGATAAAGTAAACAAAAGTGAATTTCTTCTCCTCAATATCTACTTTGAAATTTCCTTGATTCTGATATTTGGAACTCTCAATGAGTGGGTTATGTAGAGAATGAACTAATGAACTGTAAGTTTGAAACAAAATAAGAGTTTTGGTTATTGAGTGGCACCACTGTGTGTCCTAGGACATTTTTTTCACTTAAGCATTCAAGAAATAGAGGTAGACATTTAAACTGCTTCAATCATGACTAATGCTAAATTATCTATTCTGCATGATGTGACAGATCACAGTGCACACACTGTAAAAGAGGCATAGGGTACACACCTGTAATTCCAGAGACCCAGAAGCCCGAGGCAGGAGGATGATAAGTTCAAGGTCAGCCTGGGAAACTGGGAGAGGTCTTGCCTCAAAACCACCACCACCAACAACACCACCACCAACAACAAAAGGAATAAATTTATGGCATTTCCAGGTAAATGGATGGAGTTGGAGAATATCATGTTAAGCGAAGTAAGTCAATCCCCAAAAAACAAAAGCCAATTTTTTTTCTCTGGTAAGTGGATGCCCATCCATAATGGCAGCAAGTGGGGCATAGGAAGAATGAAGAAACTTTGAATTATACAGAGGAGAGTGAGGGAAGGGGAGGGGATATGAGGGTAGGAAAGATGGTGGAATAAGATGGGCATCGTTACCCTAGGTACATGTATGATTGCAAGAATAGTGTGACACTACATAGTGTACAACCATAGAAATGAAAAGTTGTACTCTGTGTAAAATGAATTGAAATGCATTTTGCTATCATGTATAACTAATTAGAACAAATTTTAAAAAATCAGAAACTGCCTAACTTTGGCTTGGCAGTAGGGTCTTGTCTATATGCAGCTGTTTTTTCTGCACTTGCTTGTAGCTCCTGCTATGTATATCAGTCATGGTGAAGCTGTTCCTGTTTTGTGCAGATACAAGTTTTGCTAGGGATGTGCCGATGATGGAAGTGTTTCCTTGTTGCCTGTCCAAAAGCTTGAAGGATATGTTTAGTTTCATGGAGAGTTATGCTCCATTTCCTTAATGAGGAACTACCTACATAAATTTTGAGGAATTCTTTGGCATTGAAGATTTATTTTTTCTAAAAAATATTTATGCATTTAATAATTTATACCAGTGTAAACACAGGAATATTTATTATATTTTAATATAACTAAACATTTCTTAATATCATTGCACAATTTTTTTAAGATTTGGCCTTTAGGAGTTCTTTCAGTTACTTCCAATGGCATACTTATATTCAGGAATGATGTGTTGTACAGCCCCTCATACAGTTAATATTACAATAAACAATACAAAATTTGGAAAAGAGCAGAAATATCTTATTTACTACCAGCATAGGCTTTTTTTTTCATTTGCATTAAAAGATCTGCACAATTAGATCTAATAAAAATTATTTTAAACATTACACACACACACCCCAAAAAGTCTTTCTAAAACTTATATTTGCTTCCATTATAATTAATGTTTAGTTTAATACTAATGAGTACATCAATTCTCATAACTCATAGATAAATAAAAAGCAAGTATAAACAAGCCATAGGATCTGTTGTACAACATTGCCCCTATAGTAAAAAATACTGAAAAAACTGAATTCTGCACACAAAATTTATTAAGAAATCATACCCCAGGCTGGGGTTGTAGTTCAGTATTAGAGCGCTTGCCTTGCATGGGTGAGGCCTTGAGTTCGGTACCCAGCACCACATAAAAATAAACAAATAAAAATAAAGATATTGTGTCCATCTACAACTAAAAAATATTAAAAAAGAAGTCATATCTCATGTTCATTGTTCATATTGCAAGAAAATAAAAACACTCACTTTTGTTTCAGTGCTGAGTTCAGAATGAGTTTTGACCTCTCTCCCATATTGCAATTGTCTTGAATAATGTCATTTATTTTGCTTTGATTTTACGAATTTTGCTTTGATAGTGTGATATCTCAGTAGTTTTTCAATGTAATAATTTGTGACTCAACAATATAATGTGATCCTAGAATTGCACAGTAGATTTGAGAATATTTTGAACCAGAGAGTGGACTGAGCCAGAAAAAGGGGATAACCAACAATAAGAAGCTTAAAATCTAGTAGAAGGTAGATAATTTAAGACTTTTTATATTGTGATATGATTCAAAATAACAACAACATGAATCTTAGTGAAATTGCTTTGCCCAAATTTTATAATAGAACAAGTGGTGGTCAATGTGAAGACAAACTCTTTCAAGTAGGAATCTGCAGCAGCATTGTTATTTAGGGTATTTTAGAGAATGGACAGATCAGCGTTTTGTATTAACCACAAAAAAGAATCCTCTTACTTTTCCAAGCACCGAGTTTATTATATCCTCATGGAAAGTTAAAGCCCTAATTGACATTTGTATTTGTTCGATTTTTTTTTCAATAATAATCTCCATTCCAATTTGGCCCATTATCTAATTCTCTCTCTCTAGTTTCCTTATCCAAAATTTGGAGATAACATTACATGGGATTATTGCCAGAATTAAGTAAATTAGTGGGTATAAAGTGCTTACTTAGTACAGTGCTTAACATAGTTAAATCTTGTGTTAGACAGCTTTTATCACTGAGATCAAATGCCTGACATTAACAACTTAGAAAAGGAAAATGTATTTGGGCTCATGGTTTCAGAGGTCAATTCATGGTCAACAGATTCCATTGCTCTGGGTCTGAGATAAGTCAGAACACCTTGATTAAAGAGAGCTTCAGAGGAAAGCTGCTCAGCTCATGACAAACAGGAAGCAGAGAGAGAACATGAGAAGCCAGGAACAAGATACATAATCCCCTATGGCACTTCCCTAGTGATCTACTTCCTTCGGCCACACTTACCTGCCTACAGTCATGACTCAGTAGAGAGTCTTTTCAAACTAATAATCTGTCAAATGAATTAATCCACTGATTAGGTTACAGCTCTCATAATCTAATCATTACAGCTCTGAACATTCCTATATTTGCATGAGAATTTTTTGGGGGGACATCTCATATCAAAACCATAACAATGCACTGTAATTATATATTATCATTATAAATCACAGGTACATCTTAGGGATGTGAAAGGAGAATTTCTTTACAGTTTTTTTTTTTTTCTTGGCAACATAGAAAACAGTAGGGTATGGAATTTTACACTTGCCCACATCTCATTTCTTACATTTAAATTTTGTATAATATTTCTAAATCATCAGTCTTCTATAAAATTTTAATCACCTATTTAATGCTTAATCAAAAACAGCCTATCTCATTTGCAAACTGAAGAAAATTACTTATTCCATGTGCATAATATAGACATATATTTATGCTCTTTTTTTCTTTTTTTCAGTAAGAAACATTGAATGCAACTATAGAGCTTATAATTCTGAGAGCATGAAACTCTCAGGATGGCTGTTTGTATTCAAATAACAAAAAAAGCTAAATAAATCTTGGTGAATAATGATACTGAAAGATAGACTCTATTTACAAAAATGGGGCATCATTTTGTTTTGTTCTTAAATAAATTACAATAAGTTATGTTTGCTATAAGTTAATGTAGTCATTGTACTCCATCTCTGATTCATACAGCATTTTATATTAAATCAGAAAAACAGACAGATTTTTCTTTGATGTGTTGTTATTCTGTGTAATAAAAAATCTAACAAAAATAATCCAACTAAAATATAGCTTTAATTTTGATTCACCTTACACTCATATTATTTCTAGAAATCTCTATGATCAAAAAAAACTATGCTATTTGAATTATTAAAGTAAAGTTGCTCTGGGCCTATGATCCATTTCTGTATGTCAAAAAATAATCAATTGTTTAAACATGAACAACCCAGTATCCCCAGTAGTGTCAGTAAATATATTTATTATTGAGATCATAAGAAAACTGTTTTTATAAATTCAGCATCATTGTATAAACAATATAAACTTACTAGTCTCTGAGGTAAGGTTGCAAAAACAAACAAAAAATAATAAAATGATATTTCTAAAAATCTTATGTGCCGTTTCTTTCACACATCATTTAAAGAGGCAGTATTTGCATGCTCTGAGTACGTTCCACTAACACTACAATTCTCTCAGCTACAATTAAGTTCTTACTTTGAGTTCTGACATCTTTCTTTTATGCCTTTTGTATTTATTAACTTTAAAAAAAACCTTACAAGAAGAATCAGCACAAAGTATAAATTGCATTGTTCTTGGTTCTTGACTCAACTAAAGCAATCAGCAGGCACTGGGCATTTCAATTCAACAAAAAATGTGTGGATTACATGTGCATGTGTTAGGATACCATCGTAGCCTTATTTTTGGCATGCAATATGGATCACTTCATTTGAAATAGTCTGTAAAGGTATATTAAGCAATAATTAAAACAAAGCTTTAGAAATGTGCTTCAGTAGACATATTGCCCAATTATTGATGAAGCACCAAATTATTGAAGTTGCAAATTAGTATGTTTATTCTCAGATTTAAGGCCAAAAAGTGTTCCTCAACATGGGATTGCAGAAGTATTTTTCACTTTTGAATGTTTATGCTTTTCTTGATTTTTAATATTGTTATTTAGAATTTATTTTTTATTTTCTTACTGAAGGAAAAAATTAGGGAAAGGAGGGTAAACATAGTAGGTTGCTGAAATATGAGCATAACTCTTACTCTCATAGCCAGAAAAAATATATATCTATGCAATACTTGGGATCTGTTCAAGTCTTCCTATCACAGTACAGCATATGTACTGTGTTAGCATGTTCATCATAAGAGATTTTACCTTCTTGACTAAATGTGATTTATTTAAGATGTCTCTTCTATAATCACGTGATCCCTAAGAATCCAGCTGCTTTAGACTAACTTCCCTTGGGTAGTGACACAAACCCTTTGGGCTGACCATATTCAGGAAGGGAACTTCTGCCAAAATCTTTGATAAAATCCTCTGCCTTATCCCTGGGCTTTTAGATTCTACTTTCAACTACTCTCCCAAATTGAAGAGGCCAAAACATCCTGGACATTATCAATCTATTGGGAAGACCTCAGCCTTCTGCCTTTTGGAAACATCTTCCTTCTGAGAAAGTTTTAATCACAGTCTCCCTCTTCCCATTCCTTTGTTTGTTTGTTTGTTTGATTTCTGCCGGGAGTTAGAGACATGTAAGTTCACTCAATTGATTCTAATTTATTTCATGAGTTTTTCAGTTGCTTCCTTCATCTCAGCTTGGGCTGGTCCTATCCAGCTGAAAACAAGAGTCCAAAGCCCAAGTTTTCTCACTGTGGTGTATTAATATATGTACACAAGAAAATTATGTCAGATTCCCTCCACTGTCTTTCCTTTTCTAATCTCACCCCTTCCCTTCATTTCCTTTTGTCTAATCCACTGATTCGTTATCTATATTTTGTTCTACAGAGAATATAGTGCTCCAACAGAAACATAATAAGAGCCATGTAAGTGCCAACTTCCTAGGTAGATCTGAACCCCAATATAGAATACTATGAGAGCATCTTTCTCTCTCTTTCTCTTTCTCTCTTTTTCCTATTGTGGTTTTTGACTTCTAGTTTTTCTTTCCAAGCACCAATGCCTATTAAAATAGGCATGATACATGCATGTATAAAAGTAGATGATTTATTATCACTGACCCAGAATGAAGAGGTGAGTCATACCTAACAGACTAGAAAAGTGAGGTCTCTTTCTTGAATAATCAAGCTCAAGTTCATTCTTAAAATACTAATAACTTTCCTCCTGTATGATGTTTGGCAGAAAAACCTCCCCAATTTTCCCATGACCATGCTTTAAGTAAGGAGCCTCCCATCTAGCTCTTACTGGCCATTTACCTAAATTATTATTTTTTTAAATCAGGATGATATCACTAGCAAGTTGGTGGTTCTGTTGCCAAGGTAACCAAGATAACCAAGATGCTTAGCTGTTATTGGTGTAATCCCTGCATTCTTCTTGTTCTTATTTTTGTTTTTTTTTCTTTTTCTTAAACAAATAATTAAACATGTTCCTTATTCATAGTACTTTCTTTGCTGAGTCTATCTTTGATAAGGTGTACTTCTCACTCCCATTTGAGTCTTCATACACTCTTTTTCATGCATGTACTATTTAATTACTTCTATTTATACTAGCTTATTTAGTGACTCTTATCTTCTTCCATGTCATAAATATATCCTTCAAATATTATTTATTACTCATAAAGATTCAGATATTATTTATATTTAAGAAATGGATAAAATGAAAGGAACAATAAATGTGGCCTGCAAAGGAGTTTCCAGAGTTTGGAAATGTAAATCAAGAAGACAATAGATCCCAAAAGCAAGGAACAGAATCAGGACTATGGAATGATGAATTTTCTCAAATAACAGAAGCCTTTAAGAAGTGTGCTTGAGGACTGGGGATATAGCTCAGTTGGTAGAGTTCTTGCCTTGCATGCACAAGGCCCTGGGTTCAGTCCCCAGCAACACACACACACACACACACACACACACACACGCACACACATACACACACACACAAAGTATGCTTGAAGAAGGAGGGCATTGTCATAGAACAATTTAAAATTTTAAGACCAAAATGCTATAATTTTCACATATCTGCTTCATAGTGATTATTTTCCCACATTCAGCCAAGGCATAGCTGTTTTATTCTGACAGAAATTGAAGTGGTAACTGTATAATCTAAAAACTAATCCAAATCAAAGTGAACCAAACCAAACCAAAACCATCACTCCAGAATCAGTTTTTAGGTGTCTTATATTCCTTCGCAACATTTACTAAAATATCAATTAATTTAAGATGAAGAAATAGTAAAGAAGGAGAAATTAACAGGAAGCAATGCCACTAAGAAATAGAGCTGAGGCTGAAAACATTTTGAGGCAGATATTGGCAAATTCGGGCAGATTAATTATTCAGGTAAATGTAATATTTCTTTTAAAGTAGTCAATAAACATTTTAAATGGTTTATAAATTTTCAAAATATGGAAGTTACTCTTTGAATATTCCTACTTGTGTCTTTTCTCACTTTAAAACTGGGCTAGACGGAGCAAACAACACAATGCCATGCAGATAGATATTCAGTGCTTCTTAAATTGTGTCATGGAACCCTTGTGGCTTTGCCTGGATTACTTAGAATCTCAGTCCTGAGGCACAGTCTGCTGGAAGCTACCCACCATGTTCTGGGAAGCTCAGGACACGTAGAGATATGAGCAGACTTTCCAATTGGCAAATCCAGCTGAGCAGCATTTTCAAAGCCAGCATCAACTTTCAGCCACATGAGTGAGCTTCTATGCTTGCAGCATGCCCAAGACATCACAACAAAGCTATCCTATCTAAATGTTGTCAACTGCTTGAGAGACCCCAAGCAAATTCCATTCACATAATCACTAGAGGTAATAATGGTTTACTGGTGTAAGCTGCCAAATTTTGAGTATTCAGATTATGCAAAAAACATAAATATAAAACATGCCCATTTATGCAATGATAACCAAAACAGAGTTCTTAATCAGAAGATGCACCTTGCACACTGCAGTTTCTCTCTGACATTCAATTCCACACCTCATTCCAAGAGAAAACAAAAGTACCAAAAGATCCATTTGGACTTGCATGAGACCTTTCAGGATTAAACTACATCAATGCATATATAAGTTGTCATTTTTTTTTGGAACTCAGTCAAATTCTTTTGACTTATGTGAGAGAGCATCTGGATGGATTGGAAGTCAAATGAACTAAGGTGAAGTTGCATACAGCTATTTTTAGTATTCTATTATAGTATAAGTTCCCAGTGTTTTTCCCAGAATAATAAAACAAACATTCTTTCATCTTGCCGTTGGATGTTGGATAAACTATGTCTGAGTAAATTTCCTTCAGGAATATTATGGGCACAAAGATTTGAGTAGTTCTTTGTTTCTTTTTCTTTTTCTAACTTTCTTTATTTTTTATTCTTTTTTATTTTTGGTGTATGTCTTTAAAAATCTAGTGTGTTGGGATTTTATTTTCTTTGTTGCTTTCATTCATATCATCACATGTGATATATCTTCATGGAAGAATGTACAGATACTCAATATTAGATAACAAAAATTCTAGAATGTGATTTTCTAGCATAAAATATTTAATTTCTGAGGGCATATACATTAGGTATCATACATTATTTGAACAAATTTTGATTCTGCACTTCTGATTTTGATGCAAAGGAACTTTTTATATATATTAAAAACCATGAAGTTTTCTCTACATTAACTATGCTGTCATAACATAATTTTAGTGACTGCCCAATATTTCATTTTATGAACATAGGAAAATATATATAAGAGTTCCAACAGGATAATTTCACTATAATGAAATAGGTTAGAAGTGATCAAAATTTGCATTTCAAAAGAATTTCAAGCTGGGTGTGGTGGCATGTGCCTGTGTGTAATCCCAGTGGCTTGGAAGGCTGAGACAGGAGAATTCTGAGTGGTTCAAAGCCAACCTCAATAATGGCAAGGCACTAAGAAACTCAGTGAGTACCTGTCTCTAGATAAATTACAGAACAGAAAGGGCTGGGGCTATGGCTCAGTGATGAAGTACTCTTGAGTTCAATCCCTGGTACCCACCCCCCCCCCAAAAAAAAAAGAATTTCAAGTACAAAATTAAATAATTAGCTGGAATATTATACTTCAGGAGTAATTATTTTATGACTAATCAGCCTTCTCTTTTCCTTTAAAAAAACAGAATATATACCTGTTAATTTAAAAATAAATGTGTTCATTCTCTTTTGTCTATTCTAAGAACACTCACTGCATTGATGAGTTCAGGAATTATAAAGGCATATTCTTTCTCACTTATTCAGTCAAAACACAAAAGAAATGTACTGTATTTATTCAATTGAAATAAAGAGCACAGAAGAGAAAGCTAAGTCAGTTGGTCTGTTGCAGTCTTTTAAAACAAGAAATTAACACTGAACTGCATTCACATTTTACTTTTAGTGTGTGGAAGAAATACTGAATCAAAATTTATATCTCAGAAGGGCTATAGGAATAAAAATCAAGTCATTTATTAAATTATTAAATTGTACTCCAAGTGTCATTAGCTTAAAAGTTTATTATTACATTAATCTGTGCTATCACAGGAGTCTTTACATATTTAATATTCTTTTCAGACTCTTTCCACACACAGCCTCTGACGTTTATAAAGAGCTTAAGAATGATCTCATGACAGGATATTTTCTTTCTTTCTTTCCCATTTATACTGACTGACCTTATTAGTACTTGGTATTCCTGATTTGCAATATCTTCTTCTGTAGGCATTTTAATTTTTTTTATTTTTACAAAAATAACTAGAGTTATAAATTACCAGTGTGAAAAGATGTAATATAGAATCCAAAAGTAACCTTTAGACAATTTGATTGTTGGACAAGTCAAAAGAAATAACATGAAAAATGCCTTATTTAACATAAGAAAAGTAACTCTAAATATGAGAAATAACTAATATACATTTAGTATAATAATAATTTCAATAACTGTGATTTAGTAAAAAGTAAATGGTAATAGGCCACCTTGAAAGTTAATTTACAACTGATTTTTGATGGGATAAAGTGGTATAATCAATGACTAAAATATTGTCATGAGATGGTCCCATGAATTTGGAGACCAAGGCATATTTATAAAACATTGTAAGCTTTCTCTTTATATATTCTAGACCAGAAGGACATGCAAATAATTGTCATTCTGATTAATTGCAAGCCCTTTAAACATGCAGGGTGGGGTGTGGACGGTGGTTTACACTGTCTCTGTTGATTATATAGGATCTACCACTTTATAAGTGTTTGATTCGAAGCATGTTTTTCAGTTCTCAGTATGTTAACCAGAATGACTCTAACTAGTTTGTACTAGTTATTATAGTTATTATATAAGTTATTATATAGTTATTACACCAGTTATTATATTACTATGTATATGTATATATATATATATGTATATACATATATAAGTATATATATATACTTCCAAGATTTTTTGCCATTTAGATATCCTTTATAAAAATAGTTGTCTATGCTATATATTCCTCTTTCTCCTGTACTACCCCTAACCCCAAATAATCATTCATTGTCATAGAATTTTGAGCAAATCCACTATGTGCAAATTTTTAATCAAAATTTACTCCAAATTTATATAATGATGTTAGGAATAATTTTCATGAAAATTTGACACAAATATTTCTAATTTGACATCTGTTTCTACTAGCTATTATACAGAATACAATTACTGTGTAGAAAAATATCATACAATAACTCCAAGTTTTAACCAGGACAAAACAAGTTGGCCTCTGAAATTCAAAGGAATTTGCATTCAATGAGATATAGCATTTGTCAAACAGCATATTATGCTTTTTCTATACTGTCCACAGTTTGGGAATATTTCCTTTATCAAATTATCCTCATATTAACTTGGTTGTATTGTTTATTATCTGCTACAACTCTGATTGATAAAGAAATTGCTACCTGGAGAGGTTCCATGCTGCTCTTTTTTTTCTGAAAAAGTGAGTCTAGTTTGGTCTTCTCATATATTCAAACAGCACAGGGATAATCCCATTGCTGGGGGAAATGTGACACATGTAATTCCTGGCATACAGTTGCATCATGATTATTCTAATCAATGCTGGCATAATATAGAATGGATTGCAGAAGGAGGGCAAGGTCATAAAAATTTAAATTGCTGTGACAATTAGGTGCCATGGTAACAAGGATAAATACAAAGGCAGCATCTTCTGACATTCCCAGAGTGCATACATAGGAAAAAAAGAAAACATAGAAGTCATTAAGATGCAAGTTAAAACATGTGTGGGAATCAAAAGACCCGAAGGCAGCTTTGAAGGGGTTTCTACTCACCTACTACTGCCAGCAGAGTAGCTGAAGACAGGCAAATTTATTGCCATTTCAGTTAAAGGATAAATCCTGCTAAATCTCAAATGCTAAAGCAGGGGTGGGTGAATTATGGCTCTTAGGCTACCAACTTATTCTTATAAATAAAATTTATTGGGCCCGGCTCCCTGGCACATGCTTATAATCCCAGTGGCTAGGTAGCCTGGGGCAGGAGGATCACAGTTCAAAGCCAGCCTTGGGAATTTAGTGAGGTCCTAAGCAACTCAGTGAGACAGAGTCTCTAAATAAAATATGAAAAGGTCTGGGAATGTGGTTCAGTGGTTGAGTGACCCTGGGTTCAATCCCTGGTACAAAAAAAAAAAAAAGTGTTACTGGAACGTAGGCAATATTAGCTTACAGGTTTGTTGAAACATAGGCAAGATTAGTTTACATATTTGTGCCTCTTGCACTACCATGGCAGTGTTGACAGAGTTGAGTTGTAACAGGGTCCATTGTTGAGAGCCACAGCCGAAGGGGCCCCAACAAACTTCCAGCTGCCAGCAAACTTTCAGACTGCCAGCTGATGATTGGCTCACAGCGGCCCCAGCAACATCTAGCTGATTGGCTCCTCTGCGGTGATGCTCATTGGGGGACTTCTTTGGCTCTGCCCACGCGACCCAGCCAATCGGCCTCAAGAGCAGGAGGATTGTGGGAGGTGGTGAGGCTTGTTTTTGTGTGAGAGGCTTGTGGGAAGCCGGTGTGGCAGTTGGGCTCTGAGGGTTTTTCCTGAGGAGCTGTTTTGTTTGGCCTGTGTGGTTCTAAAAATAAAGTTCATTTCTTTTGACAAGTGGCTCCTGAATTGTGTCCAGCCAGACTGCGGCAGTCCATACTACTCACAATGCCAAAAATATTTTACTATCTTGCCTTTAAAGAAAATGTATGTTACTCTTGTGCAATGGAAAGGACACTTGAATAGAAAAAATGTAATCCTGAGAGAGAGGATATAAATATAAATATAAATTTCAGTAAATGTAAATTTGTCTGAGTAAAGCTAACTTCATGAACTATCATTGTCTTTGAAGGCAACAACACATGGGCTTTTTAGAAAACCATCCCATTTCTATTTAAGAAGCTTGGGATAGGAAAGCAGTTGCCTTATTAAGAACTTCTGTTATCTGCCATGTTACAGGAGTTACATAACTGTGAAGGAATAGCACAAGGACACAATAATTTAAGTACTAAGAAAAAAAAAGTTAAGAATATACCTATCACTATTCAGATCCTGTTGCTCATGCACTGACAGAAGTTTGATAAAATTAAAATAAAGAGTTAAACTGGGAAAAATCAACTGTCATAGGTATACTTGTATATGTTTTGAGATTTCATTTATTGGTTAGGTCTATCAAGAGTCATATTAATAGTCTATTAGGTTAACTATGGAAGTCAGTGGTTACCAATAATCACTAAAGTGGTGGCCTATAAATAATAAAGTAAAACATTTGGAATATCTATTGCATACTATAGAAAGGAATTTCAAGATTTATGGAATGACAATGTGGGCATTCCTCTGTTTTAAGTAACCCAATGAGCCACCTGCTAACCAAAAACCTCAAGAGGTACCCATGTATACTCATTCCCTTTTCCAAGGCATTAAGAAATGTATTGACTAAGGAAGTTTCAGGCAATTGATTGTTTTGACGAACTCTGTGGTATCTTTCCTGTAGAGTGGCATGGGAACTGCAAGGATTAATGCCATGAGAAAGAAAGAGTGAGTCCTATTCCATTCCTGTTTTTCTGTCTGGCTAATTAAACTGTGAAACTGAGGCACAGAAAATGAAGTAACTTTCCCAAATTTGTCCATCTGAATTAGAAGTAGACAAAGAGTATAATCCAGCTGGTCTGAAACCAGAATCCTGTTCATAGCAAATTCACAGTACTACCTTCAAACAGCTCTACAGATAGTCAATGGAAATGGAGTCTGTTGCCTCATAGGAAAGAACATTTTAGCCTATAAAAGGGTCAATTGGGCTAGTGGAAAAGGATGATGTGGTTTAATTGTAAAACAAGAATGAAATAAGAAAGATAATTAGAAATTCAGACAGTTAACATGGTATTAGTTCAAAACATAAAAGTTGGTAAACTTGTAAGTCAATTTTCTTTTTCTGAGAGAGAGCAGAACAATTTTCTGAGTTTCACTGTTATATCAAGCCCCCAAATTTATTACTTGAGTGCTTTTAGCAAAATATCCTGAAATGTGTTGTTCCTTTGAATCATCAGTTCTTATGAAATGTCAGGTAAACTCTGCATATGTAATATTGTGAGTACTGGTGATTATTCAAAATATAAGAAGTGAGATATTTTAGCATGAGAAAACTTCAGATACACTCTCTCATGAAATCTCAACAGGAAGTTTCTGAGTCATCATGTTTTATGCTTACAGTATTCATCTGTAGAAACTAAGGCTGACCAAAGTTTATTTATTCTGAAGGACAGAGCTGATCAGATACAAAAGATGACTTTCATGGCAATTTTCCCTGACTCAGAATGTGATTTCTCTGTATCTTACTACTACTTCATTTACATAATGTTCAAAACCAATTCTTGAATCCACTTCAGCATTTGGAAGGAGAGCACAAAACTTTGTTCCCAGATTCCTTTTAACCTTTAAACCAGATAGTGTTTCAGCATCTGGTTTGTATCTGACCACATTACCTAGAATGAATTTGATTCTTAATATTTTAAATCATGTGCTATTTGTAAGCACATTTTTATGTAAAACCAATTGTGTCAGATGTGTAAGCCTCAAGAGAAAAAAAAAACATATTGTTATTCAAAGAAAAAAAGTACATTTAGTTTAAAGAGATGATATTGAATTACCATGCCTATACAAACACCATACACATGACTTGTATACAACTATTGCTGTCATATTTTTAGCATGTGAATCACAAAATAACCACTTTAAAAATGTGGGAATGAAGATATTCATTGTGGAGTCTGAAGCAATTTCTGCCACTTTAGTCATATATGCTGCATTGTATATTAAGCAATGATTTTACTGTCTTCTTAACTACTTTACTGAAAATTTTCATAAACTTATTCTACAAAAAATGCCCACATTTCCTTGCCATTATAACTGGATATATCATGCTAAATCATTATTCAGAATAATGTATTATTCATGGCATTTGGTTGCCTCTGTCAAAGAGCTTATACATCTTGCTGTGCATCTTCTTTGGCAGCAGAGGTTATTTAAAGGGGAACCTTTTTTATTTGCCATAAATAGGTTGATGAAAGGAGATACAGTATGATTGTGTTTTGATTTTTTTATGTAAAAATGATGAGAAACCATGATCAGGAAACTGATTCTCTATAAAATGTGAAATGAGAAGAAAATGAACCAAATATCAAGGTCGTTACTGATTTATTTTTATCTGCATTGAGAAGTCCAAGTCTAATTCTGGGCATTTTGACTATGGAAAAGGTGGTTGAGATTGAGAGGGAATTGGAGAAGATAAAAAATTAATAAAAACTTTAAATACCTGGAGGGGTTTTTCTCTTAATAACTTCAATTTAAGAAGGAAAGAGGGAAAAATAGTTAATTTTGTTATTAACAGTCTTACAGAGAATATTGAAGATTGAGCCTTGTTCATCTTCTGATATATCCTGTCATTACTATGTTGTGGTAAACTCAGAAATTCAGGAGTCACAAATTTGAAACTAAGAAAATATGCCATTATTTTTTGTTTATTTTTCCTATTGTTCTGAAAACAAATCCTCCATAAAACCCTGGGACATGCATTAGCAGAACACAATGATTTTTTTCCCCCCTTGTGAGGCTTTGAAGTGGGAAGAATGATAATTTCAGATTATTTGAATGAAAACAGGGATTAAAAATTTGAAATGTAACTGATGTGACACAGCAATCTGTATACGGGGTAAAAATGGGAGTTCATAACCCACTTGAATCAATCTGTGAAATATGGTATAATAAGAACTATGTAATGTTTTGAACAACCAACAATAAAATCATTAAAAAAAAATTCTTTGGGAAAAATGTATTTACAAAGAAGAGGAGAATAAGGTAGAAGCAGACATGCACTCATTAAATAATTGAGTTTTCCCTTGAAAACAAATTTCCTGTGTCTTCAGGATCTTAGGGTTAATTCCACCCTACCTAACACTTGTATAAATTAGGAAAATGTATCTCTTCTGGATTAAAGCACCTCCACATGAACCCCATGAGAAGAGCAGGGAGAAGATACACACAGGTGGCCACTAGCTTTTCATGGACAACAACCTGCAACACTGTGGAAATGGCACATTGATAAAAATTCTAAGACACCAGATCAGCCTTCACCCAAGCACATTGTTCACTAGTTAGTTCATATTTGGTTTTGTTTTCTTTCATGAAGAAAGGAACGAGGACTAACTGGCTGAAGTAAAAATATGAAAGATGACCATCTTCCATTACATAGTAATTTGTTATTGTCAATTTAAAATATTTTCCAACAATACAAACAGAAAAACCTGATATAAATGATTTCAGATAATCAAATTAAATGCATCCCACAGACATCAAATCCCAGCTATACTACATAACGTAATTGTTTCTGCACATTTGATAACTAATACCATTGTCCAATGGGAGGCACTCACTTTATAATTTTCAGCAGTGTGCTTGATGAAGATAATATATTCATTTAATATAGTAAGAAAATGAAAACATTCTTTAATTGGATTTTGAATGTTGGCATTTGCCAGTTTCACTCTCAAGTCATTTATAAAATCTATATTTGTATCTGTGCTTATTTTAATGCAATATTGAACAACTTTTTTTAGTCAATCTGATATGGTTTAAGAAGGCAGTGATATGTAGCTGGCTGAAAACAAACAAGCAGTTCAATGACACAATAAAATATTTAATCAATCTCAATGTGCCAATTTTCTAACTTTCTTAACAAACTAATTTAATTCAATATTGAGTTCCTACCATGTATCAAGAATCAGGTTTGACTTTTGATGTTCAGGGACTTTAAAAGTGAATAAAAGTTAACCTCTGACATTGAAGAATATACAATTGGCTCTTGACAATCTAACTTTTATCAAAATAAGTTCCTGAGAGGAGTAAGAATGATCTTTGCCCTAATGTTATCCTATAGGAAATTGGTTACACAGACTATGGCCCTATTCCAACAGCCCTTTTCAACAGTACCAAGAGCTAATTAAAGGACTATTTATATTGCTTTCTTGGCTTTCTTACAACTATAATATACATACTCTATTTTTCCTTTATTTATCATGTATATAAATATACATGTATAATATATATATATATATATATATATATATATATATATATATATATATAATATATATGGATATTTATTTATAAATAACCAAAGATACAAAATAATCAAACATAAAAACTTTTCTAACACCATTATTAAGAATGAAAATGAAATGTATCAAGAGGAAATCATTACTGCCATTAACTATAAAAAAAAATGCATACTAACTTTAAAGAGCTTTTATTCAACACTAAGCCATCAAACCAAACAAGTATTATTCATGGAATTTTATTGCTCTAAATGTATAGTGTCATATACTATGTGATTTTTTTTGGAATACTTTACAATGATGAAAATACAATGATGAAAAGTTTATAAAAATAAATTAATAAATTTTAAAAGTCTACCTCATTTTTAACAATGAAAAGACATGTAGGGCAAGAAAATATGAATGATGAGAGAATGATGAGGAATGAAAAAAAGCTGTTGACCTCTGCCTGTGGTTGCATGCCATGTTCTCAGTAGCAGCAGTTTTTACAGGCCTTGAGGGTGTTTCAGTGGATAAACTCCCAGGAACTCTTAAACCTAATGCTTTGAACAAAGCCCCAAATAGTGATGGCAGTGATCCAGACCTTCCTTCAAAAACCTTAAATCTCAATGTAATTTTCAGGCTTCTGTCCCCAGAGACTGGGTAATTTTTGCTTAATCTCACCCTGAGGCTGTAATCTGGTTCGAGGCCCCATAAAGTGATAACTCCAGAGTGATATTTTATTCTGATGTTGAATTGTCCTGGATGGATGTTCATAGTGTGAATTTGTTATATGATCATACTCCTCTTTTCATAGTTTTATTCTGTAATCCAGGAGAAACCCTTATTGATATTTGCTATTTTTCTTTATTTTGGCAGTTTCAGCTAATAAAACTTATAATATTGTACTCTATTGAAGTTTTAATGTTGTTAGGATTTATGAACTTGAATTAATACCTTGTGTGGAATTCAGGTACTGGCCAATAGTCTTTGCCACTCCACCTAGAAAATGCCTCCTACTTTTATAACTGACCTCAATTCATGGAAGGTTCTAGACCTAAAAAGTGTGTCATTGTGTAGAAGATTAAAGTATATGATGAAACAAAAGAAGAATAAATTTCCTATCCAACCTCCTAAAAAAACATGGAAAAGCATATCTTTAAAAATACTCCTGTGGCTGAAGGCATTCCCTCTAAAATCCGGAACAAGACAGGGATGCCCTCTATCTCCACTTCTATTCAATATAGTTCTCGAAACACTGGCCAGAGCAATTAGACAGACGAAAGAAATTAAAGGCATAAAAATTGGAAAAGAAGAACTTAAATTATCACTATTTGCAGATGACATGATTCTATACCTAGAAGACCCAAAAGGGTCTACAAAGAAACTACTAGAACTAATAAATGAATTCAGCAAAGTGGCAGGATATAAAATCAACACGCATAAATCAAAGGCAGTTCTGTATATCAGCGACAAAACTTCTGAAGTGGAAATGAGGAAAAACACTCCATTCACAATATCCTCAAAAAAAATAAAATACTTGGGAATCAACCTAACAAAAGAGGTGAAAGATTTATACAATGGAAACTACAGAACCCTAAAGAGAGAAGTAGAAGAAGATCTTAGAAGATGGAAAAATATACCCTGTTCATGGATAGGCAGAACTAACATCATCAAAATGGTGATATTACCAAAAGTTCTCTATAGATTTAATGCAATGCCAATCAAAATCCCAATGGCATTTTTTGTAGAAATAGATAAAGCAATCATGAAATTCATATGGAAAAATAAAAGACCCAGAATAGCAAAAGCAATTCTAAGCAGGAAGTGTGAATCAGGCGGTATAGCGATACCAGATTTCAAACTATATTACAGAGCAATAGTGACAAAAACAGCATGGTACTGGTACCAGAACAGGCGGGTGGACCAATGGTATAAAATAGAGGACACAGAGACTAATCCACAAAGTTACAACTATCTTATATTTGATAAAGGGGCTAAAAGCATGCAATGGAGGAAGGATAGCATCTTCAACAAATGGTGTTGGGAAAACTGGAAATCCATATGCAACAAAATGAAACTGAATCCCTTTCTCTCGCCATGCACAAAAGTTAACTCAAAATGGATCAAGGAGCTTGATATCAAATCAGAAACTCTGCGTCTGATAGAAGAAAAAGTTGGCTCCGATCTACAGATTGTGGGGTCGGGCTCCAAATTCCTTAATAGGACACCCATAGCACAAGAGTTAATAACAAGAATCAACAAATGGGTCTTTCTTAAACTTAAAAGATTTTTCTCAGCAAAAGAAACAATAAGAGAGGTAAATAGGGAGCCTACATCCTGGGAACAAATTTTTACTCCTCACACTTCAGATAGAGCCCTAATATCCAGAGTATACAAAGAACTCAAAAAATTGGACAATAAGATAACAAATAACCCAATCAACAAATGGGCCAAGGACCTGAACAGACACTTCTCTGAGGAGGATATACAATCAATCAACAAGTACATGAAAAAATGCTCTCCATCTCTAGCAGTCAGAGAAATGCAAATCAAAACCACCCTAAGATACCATCTCACTCCAGTAAGATTGGCAGCCACTATGAAGTCAAACAACAACAAGTGCTGGCGAGGATGTGGAGAAAAGGGTACACTTGTACATTGCTGGTGGGACTGCAAATTGGTGCGTCCAATTTGGAAAGCAGTTTGGAGATTCCTGGGAAAGCTGGGAATGGAACCACCATTTGACCCTGCTATTGCTCTTCTCGGACTATTCCCTGAAGACCTTAAAAGAGCATGCTACAGGGACAGTAGATGGGGTAGAGAGAGAAGTTGGGAGGGGAGGGGAGGGGGGATAGTAGGGGATAGGAAAGGTAGCAGAATACAACAATTACTAATAGGGCATTATGTAAAATTGTGGATGTGTAACCGACGTGATTCTGCAATCTGCATTTGGGGTAAAATTGGGGGTTCATAACCCACTTGAATCTAATGTATGAATTATGATATGTCAAGAGCTTTGTAATGTTGTGAACAACCAATAAAAAAAATCCAACAATAAAAAAAGAAAAAAAAATTATACTCTCATTTGAAAGACTCAAAAATGAGAACTCCATGAAATCACGTTTAGTAAGGACCTAAAGAGAAACATAGATTTTTCTACTATGCAAATGTGAAATATCAAAAGCACCTTGTCCAAAATTATACTGAAGCTTTCCATCTTTGGGCACATTATAATTGCCTGTTTTATTTTCTCTTACAGGTCCAAGATTTTTTTCATTTATTTCCACGAATTGTATGATACTTAATTTCTCTGACATTTGTTACAGATATCTAAAGTTGATTATTGTCTATCCCTATGAAATATGACCATTTTTACATTGCTTTTCTAAGTTTTTTATCATAAAGGATAACTTGTATGAAATTATGAAAAACTACCAGAACTATTTTTATTATTATAAGTTTTAAGTGAAAGAATTGTGAATATTCCTGAGAGATTTTTTTTGCTTTTTTTCCTTCTAGTTTTGAATAATGGAAGAATTATTACATTCCTGCTCCTAAATATGATTTCTATTTCTAATCACAAAACAGCTTATTCATTTCTGTTGCAACATTTGAGTTGCAGACCCATATGTAATTTGCCATCTATAATCACCCTGGATCTCTTTTGACATGGAACACAAGTTTTACCTGCCCCTAGAGGGTGCCAGATTTTTTTCCCCTATATCTTTTATGTGGCTTGCACTTTTACAAACTGACTCTGAGAATGTGCAAACTGTGCTGCAGCTGTATTATTTCTGCTTTCTTCACTCTGTTAACCTATATTAACTTAGAATAACCTAAAGTATACTCCTAGAATCCTAACAATAGTTTCTATCTTTTTTTTTCACATGCATAATGCAGAATAAAATTTTAAGTGCCTAGAAAAATAATCAAATTACAAGCATAATCTTTTAAAATGAGAACTGGATTTTAAAGTTATAGCCATATAATTATTTTGAATGTACTTTTTAAAACATTTTGTAATGTCTTCAAACATTGCATATTATGTAGTGAAACAATAAGCTGTAATTTGTAGTTCATAATGCTTTCTAACTAAATGAGGTCATTCTTTTTCTTGAATGTAGAAAAATATCATTGCCAGGTTAGAAAAATAAATGCTCTGCTAATTGTAATAGTTATACTAGCAGATTCTTTTTTAAAATTGTTTGTTCAGGACAATATTTAGCCAATATTTAGGCAATTTAAATCTATGACAATATCTTTATACATTTTGAAGCAGTTTTAAAGATCCCTTCCCTTTTTACACCCAGATTCCTTAGGGGTTTCATTAGCCTCCTCTACATTATGAAATATTATTTCCATTGATACTTTGTAGCCATCCTTCTGCATTGCTTTGGTTTGTTGGTGAATGAAGGGATTTACTTGAAGAAAGACTTGTTGCAGTTATTTTTGACTCTATACGGGTCCCCCTTCTCCATTTCTCTCTATTCTAGCTCATATTCCACATCTCCTGTGTAGTCTTAATTATCTTTTATTATCTCCTTGGCCTTAGAAATTGCAAGAGTTTGCTAGGGCTGCCATACATTAAGTAGCTTAAACAACATAAATTAATTTTCTTGTAATTCTGGAGGCTAGAAGTCCAATAACAAAATATTTAAATCCTCTCTTCTTCCCTTGTGGATGACTGACTTCCCATTGTGTCTTCACATGATTATCCTTGGATTTCTGTGTTATTTGTGTCCTAACCTCTTTTCTTAAAATGTCACCAGTCATACTGGAATAGGGGCTATCTAAACAGTTTCATTTTACTTTAATTTTCTATGTTATTATTTTCCTCGACTTTGGTCATGGATTCTTAAAAAACATGAAGTCTATAAAAACAAAGAAACACAAAAAAACAAACAACACAAAACAAAAGCTTGAGAATGGGCAACTTAAAAAGGAAAGACTTTTTTTAGTTCAGGTAGCTGCAAACTCCAAAATAAGGCAACCACCCACATCTGAGGACCTCATGATGCTTTATAACATGGTGACAGAAATAAGGGCCAAGCCGCACCTGCAGAAGAGACAACACAAGAGACAATATTGCTTTATGACTGCTATCATAGCAATTAATCCATTCCCACAAGAAAGAGAATTAACCAAGTCCTTTAGGAAAGACATTAATCCCAACTAATGACCTCCTTGCCTCTTAAAGGTGATACCTCCTAACATGTTAAAATTAGTCAAATCAGAATGAGTTTCAGAGGGGAAAAAATAAATTCCCAGTCCTAGTAGGGTCTCTCTGACAAACTGATGGGAAGTTTGAGTCATCACACAGCTCAATTAGAGTGTGGGGAGAAAGCTAGAGCTAGATAGAGCTAGAGCCAGATCAAGAGAGAGAGAGAGAGAGAGAGAGAGAGAGAGAGAGAGAGAGAGAGGCCTTATTTTTTTCTGTAAGGATTGTGGATTAGCTAGTTTAAAGAAAATATTTGCAAGGGAAGAAAGCATTTCTATGACTTGTGTTCATAATTAGATTATGGTGGTCAGTAAGTTTTGGCTGTGTTGAACTTGGGGGTGTGTAGAATGATAGAAAGTGGGATATATTGCAAATAACCAATATATCCCACTTTGGGTAAGTCTTACCTAGACAATGGTAATAAGATAGGACTGGATTCTAAATAACTTATATCAGGCTTAAAATTAAATTCTGCAGCAGCAACTTATTAAACAAATTTATGACAACTTTTATCTCACATATAACTATATTCTGATGTACTGGGCCTTAATACATCAACATATGAATTTTGTGGAAACAAAGTTCAACCCATCAAAATGTCCAGTTATTTTCCAAAGCAGGTGACCTTTCCAATGTGACCATATGTGTCTTTGTATCCTCATCCTTGGACTGTTTACCCCAACCCATTCACTTATACCTGACCACAGTTCAGTGAAACTCTTTCTGCCTGAAATTATTTTTTCCACTTTACCTAGAAAACATCTACTGTTCTGTAAATGCTTTTTCAAATGTTACCTCCTATACCACTGATGGTCTATACTAGTGATGAATTTGTTACTCAGAGTGAAGTGAAGAGTCAAACATCATTAAAATCTTAAAAACTGGTCTCATTACCAACTTCACTTTATGTCTATATATTTTTTCTATTGTCCCCCTTTAGTTTGGTGCTATTTTTATATGTATCATTCAAAACTTAATTAAGTACTTATTCAAATGTATACATTTGTACAAAAATTTGTACATTCAAATATACAAATATTGCTGATACAAAGCACCTATGCAAAGAGTCTCAAGAAATTTATGCTTGAAATGAAAAAATGCATAATTATATTATAAAATTTTCCATGATATATAATTTACACTTATATTAAGTATATTTATGTTTCTGGAGCTAGACAGTAATCCCAAACATGAAAAACATTGATTATCCATCTGCTCATCTGTTGGAATCAAGTGCAATGGCTATAATAATAAATATTTATTTTAACAAAAGGAAGTTTGATAAAAATGAGATACTTCCTTTTTCATTGGAAAGAAGAGGCAAATAATTTAATCATTTACATAACTGTTCTCTGGCAGATCAGAATAAGAATATTTAATTAATTTAGAGTAAAACTTTTAAAATTATCGAATTTGAGCTCCTAGGGTCAGCATGCTCTACTTCTTCAAGGTATTGACATCTTTCCTTCATCTTTTTCAAGTTTTAGGAAAAGAAAGCTTTCTTATGTAGGCCATTCTACTGTAGACTCCTTCAAAGGTCACTCTACCCCTGTGTACAGTAAATAATTGGATCAAGCATTTCAGTGCATGGTTGGTACTTAATCACTGTCATTTGGTCTCACAATATGTCAATTTATCTTGCTCATTCAATTTCACTGTGACAAGAGATAGTATGATTATCCAAGGGCCTGTTTTCTGCCATATTTTAGCAGTGTTAAAGCCAACAGGTATGATAAATGAGTTTCCTGGTACTGCTTCTTGCATGGTGTCAGTCCTCTGGGTTCTAATTTACTCTCTCTTTTCTACTTACTCTATGTATCTCTCTGAGCACCCACCTGCTCTCCTGAATTCCATTATATTCTGTAAACAGATTATCTGCAAATTGAAATCTGTAAGAAAGACCATTCATTTCAGATTCTAATCTGTTGATTCGATTTCTGATTTCATGTCACCCCACCCCCGAATTGTTCAATAGGGAAAATCTATGTCTCTAACATCAAGATCATCTTCTTTGGTGCTAGTAATATGCTTGTCTTCCTCATCCCTTGTTTCAAATAAATTTTACCACTATTAGTACTGTAATGACTGATTGATTATTCCCTCTTTTTACTCCCAGCTAATCTGCAATTTTTTTTTTCTTTCTGGAACTGACGAGATCTTCCTAAAGTACAAGGCCAAATGGTTAGTTTCTCTCTTTTAAACCCTGTGTAAGTCCTCATTGCTTTCAGAATAAAATCTCAAGTACTTTGCATAATATACTGTGCCTGTGAGTTTAGCCACTCTTGCCTCATTTCTGATCAGCATGCATATCACACACACATACTATCTTCTCACTCTTGTGCCCACTGCAAACCTTGAAATTGTAAGGACCACTGTCAGTCAGTGAAAGAGTCATGCTGTCTTTTTCTCTGTATCTTCAGAAGTGCTAAGAATTTTGCACAAAATGTCAAACTCTCTATCCTCTACTTATTTTTGGATTTACCATTAAAGATCACTTGTGGGAAGGGATTATTAAACTGCCTCTTCTAAATGAAATGACTCTTAATCATTTTACTTCATCTGACCTTCTATCAATGTCCACAAGCTTGTCTTTGTGCTGCCTTTCAATTTCTACTTGTCCTTGTTGCTGGAGTTATTTCTACTTGAGTCAGTATTGTATTTTAAACACTTAGCCTGGCACTATTCATGTGATGAAGTAGATACTTACCATTCATCGGATGGATGTTAATTGAATAAAGAAAACATCTCTAATACTTCTTGTTTAGGATGGACCTAGCTAAAAATGGCAGAACTTATGTTGAAATTAACAGTCACTCAAACTCATTGCTCTTAAGAAGAACAGCTAAATTTGTTTAAAATCACTAATCTCAATGCAAAACTCTAGCCATGCATCAAAATCTTCTTCATCTTGCCACATTTACTGATAGGTAGATTTGGCTACATGACTCACTTGTGTCTATTGAGACCCAGCAAATAGAATTTTTCTTTGAGAGACAATAATTGTCAATTTTTTTCCTCAAATACAAGAGAATAATAGAAAAGAGCTCATTATTCTTTCCGCATTGTTTCTGATCTGAAAGCAAGCATTATTCTTGAAGATGTGGCAACCATGGTAGAAACCCGAGGTGATACTCACACAGGAGGAAAACTGAAGCTAAGCTGAGAAAGGAGAAGATTATTTGCAGTTTTTAAAGACATCATTGAACTACCAGAACAAAACTATTAATTAGCCTTATGATTTCTACCACATGAACTCTAAATAACCTCAGTCATATAAATCACTGTCTATAGAATATTGTGTAATTTTATTTCATAATAGATAAACTAGTTATGTTAATCAGCTTGCCAGTACTATAACAACATAACTGAGTAAATCAAATTATAAAGAGAAAAGGTTTATTTTGATTCACAGGTTTACAGGTTTTAGTCCACAATCAATTGACCCCACAATTTTGGGGCCTGAAATAACTTTATAATGAGATTGTGTTGGAAGAAAACCTTTCTGCTTATACCTTGGGAGAAAAAAGAGAGAGAGAGAGAAAGAGAAGAGAACAGGGTCCCACAATTGTTTTTGAGGGCACATCCCCAGTGACTTAAAGATTGTCAACTAAACTCCACTTCTTAAATGTTTCACTATCTTCTCATAGCACCAGACCTTTAACACATGAAACTTTAAGGGGACATTCAAAGTCAAAACTATAACATTAATCCTCTGTCTTATTTGATATAGGATATAGTTGAGTTCCTAGTCTGTGGTTAATATTAAATACAATATGCTGAATAAAAAATATTTAGAAAGACACTTTTCATAGTTTTATACAATCTTTGAATAATCACATTCTTCCCCCCAAATTCAAAATGATGCAATTTAAATCATGACTATGTTTTTAAAAAATCTATAATGCATGATACATACACATGATTCTAATCCAGTTATTTTATTGACAGCTCAATGATTTAGATACTTGCAAATAAATAAATCAAATAAGCAGCTAGCTGATTCTGAATTACTGGGACAATTGAGTTCAGAGAAGGACAAAACCAATCCAACAGTGCTTTAAATAATTATATATTCACATTTATGATAATGATTGTACTTACATATAATTGCCTATTTTAGGTGCTATAATTTACATATAAAAGTAATCATTTTCAAGCATAAAATACTGTATTTCTTCCCAGAAATTTGTTATGAAATCTAATGATAATGTAAATAGCACTTAATCTAAAGTTTGCAATAATAGCATTATGCATCTGCATGGTTCATAAAGGTGATTTGGTTTGCTTATAATTTATAATTTGGTAATTATAATTTGGTAATGATTTTAAATGATATCTTAGTTTTATAAACACTTATCTTCAAAATAAGATGAAGTCATTAGGAGCAAAAGCTATGATTTGCACTAAGAGCAGGAACTCTATGTGGCTGGATCTCTATTGCACAAATTGTTGCAAGTTTCTGAACACACAAAAAAGTTCTTTTACATACACTTACATATTTACATGCAATATTAGACTATATATAAAATAACTATCATAAATGTAAGCACAATTCCTTAAAGTTGGAATTGGTTTTGGAAGAAATCATTTTGAAAAATCTGGTATCAATTGTTTTATGTTCTGTAGACTGTGAAGACTATAAAATTTTCTATGCTTGGTGGAAAAGACATACTCTCAATGTAGAACACATCCTTTCTGTTTCTAGAAACAAATATTTTCTCCTTTATTATTATTTTTTATCATCCCTGATTGAATTTAAAAGTGAGATGGAGTACATTTATTGACATAGCTGAGAGTGGTGAGTGAAATAAAAATGTGGAGATGAAAATGGAACAGCTGAAATGCTGATTTGGGTCAGCAGTCCTTTGTAACAGCATTTCATCTGTGCACACAACTAAGATTAGGAGGTGCTAGGTTAAATAGGCTTGTGTTCAAGAAGACTGTTAGACATTTATCAACATTCAAGAAGATTCTAGATGGTATCAACACTGATGCCTTTAAGAATGCAAAGGTGGGCATAATGTATGTGTGTATATATATATATATATATATATATATATATATATATATATATATTATTTTAAAGAACACATGTCAAAAACAAGGTACTGTTATTTCTCTTTACATAATGATATCAAACTAGGGTACAATGTAACTGTTCTATGGAATAAAACCTACTTTCTGATATGGGCTTCCCTTCACTCTTTCCCCTCTTTCCAGGAACAACAAAGGAGAGAAAAAGTTGTGCTCACATGCACACACACACACAAAATTTTTTTAAAGGTCATAAATGTAAATTTAACCTATTTGTGTCCTTGAAGATGAAACCTCAAAAGAGTGAACACCTAAGATCTACATATCACCTTGTGAAAGACACAGCACCAAGAAAACTAATGTATTGATATAGGCACAAAGTTGCATCTTTTTTCACAACATTTTACTTTTAAGAAACTACAGCTACTCGGGCAATGGAAGTGTATTAATATGTATTTTCAACATATTAATGGGAAGAAGTAATCTTTCTTTCTCAAATTCGTTTATTTTCCTTTGACTTTCAAATTTATTTTCCCTCATAATAGATGCTGATAATTCTACAGATTCTTTTTCCTGTCTTTACTCATTTTAATATTATTGCTCAGTGCCCATATTTGGTGATGATGAGGACAATGATAATGAGTAAGTTACAAATTTTAGCACTGTTTTTTGAAACACTGTATGAAGTACTGCTGCTCTTCAGTTATGAATAAAGGGAGACAGAGTTAACTATCTTATCTTAAGTTCACACAGCAAGAACATCAAAGTCCTTGATTCAAATCTGGGATTTCTGAATATGTTCCTGTCTACAACACAATTATGCCTCTTACTAGTATGTTATCCTACATTTAATATTAGTTATAGTAAAATGAGAATAGACTTTGAAATCCAAAAATTTAGAAATGAATTCTATAGCAAATATCATAAATCTATAATTATTCAGAATTTCCATTACCTACTAGCTCCACTACATGGGCAATTTATTTTTTATTATTTCTAATTGAATTAGGAAATCCTGGAGTCTCAGTTATCTCAAGTTACTCAGGAACAGGTTTTTTTTCAGGATTCTCATGAGAATTATTAATAATGCATCTATTCTGCCTGTCAAATTATTTTTTATATATTTTTCTACATTTTCTAATTTTTCTGAAGTGACCATAATTGCAAATATACATAAATATTGTTAAACTAAACATAGCATTTGACATGTAGGAAAAGTAAAAAAAAAATTAATTACTGTTTAAAATAAAAATAAATATTCTAGAGCTTTCCTTTTCTGAATTAAGCCTTACATTATTAGCTAATTAATAACAATGACAATCCAGAGCCTTGTAAATGGCACAGGCAGACTATCATTAATTTGAAATTCAAAGTAAAAATTGGAGGTGTCTTGTCTTACTTCACAAGGCTATGCCCTCTAAACCATTACTGCACTTTAGACAGAAGGGTTATCTTCAAATTATTAGCTGTTTATCTTCTTCCAGATTTCTTTTCCCTTCATTAATAATGATTTTATACAGTTACTTCCTCATTTATTTTTCAATTTATGCTAAAAAACAACCTCTAGATGTTTGCAATAAGTTGTATTGCACACTGGGTTAATAATTAAAGTAATTGGAAGTTCCTGAGTCAAGAATCTGCTATCAAATTATGCATCAAAAAATGCATACAAAGCCAGGTTCAGTAGCTAATGTCTGTAATCTCAGCACTAAGGAGGCTGAGGCAGGAGAATCCTGAGTTCAAAGCCAGCATCAGCAAATTAGCAAGGCCCAAAGCAACTCTGTAAGACCCTGTCTCTAAATTAAATACAAAAAAGGATTGGGATCTTGCTTAGTGGTTAAGTGCTCCTGTTCCAAACCCTGGTACAAAAAAAAAAATGCTATGGCAATTTTAAATTTTACTTCATTGAAAATAAATTAATATGATAAATACCCATCAAACAAGTAAGTATTGTAAGAATATAATTTATTTGATGTATAGTAACTAAATACATACACATTTAACTTGATTTTTATTAATTTTAATTTTTTAGTTGTTGATAGACCTTTATTTTTTATTTATATGTTGTTCTGAGAATCAAACCCAGTGCCTCACACATGGTAGATGAGTATGCTATTGCTGAACCACTACCCTAACCCCCACATTTAACTTTTTATGCCCATACATTTAAACATATTTAGTAATCTTATGTATAAACGTTTTCATACCTGGTAATCCACACATTAATTTTTGATGAAGTAAGGATATATTTAAAACTTTATCAGCTGAAACACCTTGAGTTGTTAACAATCAAAAAACCAAACTTCAAAGTTAGAGATTTGGAAAAAAATTCATAAACTTTTTAAAAATTTATGCCTTAAGCAGGCATTCACAATAGTAATTTCAACTTTCTTAAAAATTTAGAAACCAAAATAATGCATCATAAGTTGCTAAGAGTTTTTCAAGAGGACCCAAAACATGAAGAGCCTTTCTGAACTGCTTTTGACCCACTTTAACAAATGCCTTTGCCTACACTTAAAATTCATCAGCACATCTTTCTCAGTGATATGACTTTTTCTTCACTGAACATTATACATTACTTAATCTAAAAGATAAAGGGAAAGCATTGTTCTGTAAAAGACAAAATGAAGGGATTTCAGTGCAAATGTCAAGTTCCCTGTGTTAGGATATAAGGATCTTATTATACCTACTTTTTTTTTCTTTTCTTTCATGGATTCATTAATTTAAAAATAACATTTAATCTGTTATCAAAGTCACATCTGACTTTTTGAATGGTTCCATCAGAGACACCTAAAAGCCATACTTAACATTAAGTAGAAAGATAGAATCATTGATTATAAGGTCTTGAGATAGAGGCAATCTGTAAACTGAAAGGTGATTGTACAAACACAACTGTTACAACTTGGACAAATGCCAGAGTTAGATAAATCTGAGTAGAATAGTTATAGGCAGGCATGAATGGAAGTAGATGGACTAATCAGGAAACACTTGTATTTATTCTATTGTTTTAGAAAACATTGATGACATCCAATAACAGACAAATTTTTTGTCCATTTTTTTAAGATGGCTTTGAAGAGACAGATGCTTCCAATATTGAAATTTTAGTTGCAAGTACAGAAAACTTAGTATATTTAGTCAACATTTCACTTTCAGAAATTTTGAAGTGAAAAAGTTGTACGTATTCATGACAGAGAGCTGCTGTTTTCTTTATATTTACTGCTGAATTTAATGTCACATATTTTTCACCAATATTGAAATATATTGTGCACTTATGATAGATAGGATAAATTAATATTGAAAATGAGCAAATCCTACAATGCAAAATATTATTGCTCTAATATATTAAAGTGCTGTTTATATTACTCATATTAATATCACACACAATTATATGTCTCTATTTTCCCTTTAAGAATAGCAGAGATGTTGTGCCACAGTACCATCTTGGGTGACCTAGCTACACTTTTTTGAGAGACTCAATACCGTAGACATGTTATTGACATTTTACTCTTCAAGACTCACTTGATATTCCTTCTCTCTCTCTTTCTCCCCCCCCTCTCTTTCTCTCCCTCTCTGTTTTCCTCTCCCTCTCTCTCTGCCCTCCCTATTTCTCTCTCCCACTCAGTGATGAAAATCAGTTGGTGGAATATGGAATGGATTTGAAGGTAAGTCATGGTGGTACAGGTATTTGTCTAAGACTTCACACATACTAGGCATGTGTTGTACACTTGTATTACATTCCTGACCCATGGTATCAGTTTAATAGAATCTTTCAACTCAATTACCCTCTATGATTGGAATTAAAAGCAAATCCTCATGTACTCTGTACAAATATCTTTGAAAGGCACACATAATGTCATTAAAATGGAGAATGATGTCAGTGTTCTTAGCAGATTGATATTTATCTCTTGACTCTGTGTTTACCAGTGCTTAATTTACAGATAGTCTCCATAACTTTATCTCAGAGCAGGAACAAAATCTTCTGTGTCAAACAGAATCAGGTGTATTCTCATTGTGCCTATTAAATTTGACAGATAATGAGATGATGTTTTCAGAATGAGGGGAGAGAAAAGTTCAGGGACACTGACTCCCAAAATGACCTGTGGAACCCATGTAAACAATATCATGTAATTTTATTTTTGTACCTATTAAAATATATAGATCTTCTATGGTGTAATTGTTAATTTATTGCTTCTCTCATGAAAGAAATTAATCATTAGCATCTTTGGCTTAGATGACAAAAGGATTTTCTTTTTACCCACTGACTTCTAACACCTTGGTTTCTTGTTTCCATTGTATATCCACTTTGACTTTTAATAGTCATCACTACTTTAGTCTTAATAGTAACTCCGACTTTTATCTTTAAAAAATTTCCTGAGTCTGTAGGCTATCATCATAGATATGTTAATTATAATATTCTTTACTATGATTACTTTTTAATTACTAATACTTTTAGAAAAAAAATTTGACACTTGAAAATAGACAAAAGACTTCAGGGGTTACTTTGAGAGTCCAACCTTTAACTTGATTTTCTTGGAAAGGATATTTGACAATTTCATAGGGCATATAATTTACAGATTTTTGCACTAGCATAAATACAAATAATTTTGGTTTAAAAAAGTAACCCATACATTAATGATTTTGTAATTTATTAGAGGGTAATCAATGTTGTCCCTTACACAAAGGTTTGATCCTCCTTTTTTCTTGAAGCGTTTGTCAGTTAATTTTATTTTTTTTATATTCGTTTCATCAATTTAAAAATTGAATAAAACTGTGTAACCTGTGTTCATGCTATATTTGCATGACTGAAAATCCTATAACTATACTGCTAAAATATATCTTATCAATTTATTAATTAAATTTTATGCTCTATAAAAATTAAAATTATGCTTTCCTCAATATTCAGTATTTAACATAGATACACATATTATTCAAGTGATAAGCATGTCATTATTAAGTATATATAAGTTACAGTAGGTATAATGTCAAATATAATAGGTATAATGTTAAATAGTTCCTTATAATGGATTGTCTATACTATACAAAAATACTATGATCAATTCTAGGTACTACAGCACTCATTTCATGATAAAAGGAAAGATAATCTATGAGAATATAAAAAACTCGATATGTTTAATTATGGCAATAAATACACAGAGCAAGAACATAAATGTTGATTTATTGATGCACATTTGAATGAAAATGTACAATCACAGGACACAGAATTTCTACTATTTCATATTCACACTGTGCAGTGTTAAACAATAGACAAATCCCATCTGAAAATTCACAAATTGTTTTTTATAAGTGTTTCAATAATTCAAACTTATTTATATTTTTTAAACATTAATGCATAAAAAATTTTGGAAATTTTATTGTGTATCTTTCTATACAACACTCATTTATGATAAGAGGGAAAATAATCTATGATAAACTCAAAATTTAATATAGAGTGTAATAAAAAAGTTGTTACTTAATATTATCAAAGAGAAGATTATGCATATTTTTCTGAAGTATAATTTTTAATTATATATATTAATGAAGAATAATGACTCATACCATCATGAAGTTTAGAAGTACAAAGCATTCTAGCTGTATTGATAAAACACTGAGAATATCTTTAGAAACCAAATATTAAGTCTTTCAATATATAAAACATTCTATACTACTGAAATTATTATTCTGGTGTTACAAATACTATAAAAGTATATGGCTTCAGATCACATTGTAACCTAAGCTGAAAAAATATTTGATAATATTGACTGGTAAAGTCACGGCTGAATTAGTGATTAACTTAGGCAGAAAACATAGATTCAGAGGTAGACATCTACATTGGAAATTGTGGTCAGTCTTGCACAAAAGAGGAAGGATGATATACAGCCAACACACATGCATTAGATCTACAACTTTGTTAGTCATTCAGAAAATATTGTTTAAGACCAATTTCTTCATTCAGTTTTATACACATTCAAGTGGCAAAAACAAATAAATAGGTAGGTAAATAAATAAATATAAAATTTAATGATATTAAGCATTGGAAAGGATGAGAATTCACACACTGTCTTGAAGCACTAATTAGTACAGGTACATAGAAAACTAAAAAAAAAATTAATTAAAATTTAATTAAAAATGAAAATTATAATATTCAAATGAGGAAACAAGTGTATAGCACTTCTTACACAAAAGGAAAACTAACCAACAAATGAAATAATTATTTTATTTCTGACTGAGTGTGTTTTTTTTAATTGATATGTATTTTTTTACATGTCTACACAATTTAAAGATTTTTTAATGATTATCAATAAAGGACTGTAAGGTATCTGATATCTGATAATCTTGGCTACAATCATTGGACTGAGTTAATTTTTAATTGACATATCAAAATCATTTCAAAATCAATTGATTGATTTACTTCATTTATTTACTTGTCAAATGGTCCTTTTCACGAGAAAGGCAGAGAGATTCACATTTTCTTTCAATTTTTAGCCATTTATTTTGAAATGAGAGAATCATGGTACATATTGTTTCAAGTGTAAATCATTACAGAGAAATGAAAGTTGTGCTCCATTTGTGAACCATGAGTTGAAATGCACTCTGCTGTCATGTATAACTAATTAGAACAACAACAACAAAGAAATTTTAATCCATCAAAAATATCTTGGAGATACATTATAAATAGTTTTTTGGGGGAGTGGGGACCTCCACAAATGTTATCTTTGCAATACAATATTTTACCATACCTTTAAGAATCTACCCCCATCTATATCTAATATTAAAATTGTTATGCAGTGTTTCTTATGAGTGAAGATTTATATATATCTCAAGGAGAAGTGATAGCAATGACACCATCTAAAGCAGCAAAACAAGGAAGCACCATGCAAATATGTATTTGTTTCACTAATTTTTATGTCCCCTTTTCCTAGGATATTTCTTTTTGAAGTTTTAATAAAATAATGTATTCTACATAAAAAGTCTGGACGCTGTTGACATCCAGTTCTTTCATGAAAGCAGAATTTTACTCTTAGCACAGTGTAATGTCCTTCCCCTTGTATCTTTGTCTGTGCCCTTTGATCTGGGAACATCATTCTAGAGAAAATGTGGAGTATATAAAGAAATAGTTGACACCTTATTATACTAACATACATATATCTTGTCTTTGGGCCAAGGACACCAGAATAAATTTGAATCAGTTAAGCTGCCTATTTAAAAAAATGATGTTTCTTGTTAATTAATAGCAGATTAAGAATCCCCAGAGTTTTCCTGTCATGACATGTTTTCAAGATATGAAGTTTGGAGTCAATTGCCATACACATATTGCGGGTAAAAAAATACATATATATATATATATATAAAATTTTATTACCCTTAATATGTGTATGTATAAATATATATATACTAAAATTATATACATATATATGTATATAATTCTACCTTTTCTCCTTTCTATTTGAAAGAACATAGATGAAAACGGGAACCTGGATAATTAGCAAGTTGATCACCAATCTTCCTTGCAATTTTCTGTAGTCAAATTTGGGAAGAACACTGTGGAGCTTTCCCCAGAGTCATGCCATGTCTGAGTTTTGTGACTGAGTTCCATCTGGGTGAGCAGCTAGCTTATAACAATCTTGGAAAAGCTTTCAGCTTTCTCGAAAAACCCTCAGGTACTTTTTTTGCAAACCCCAGGGCTTTTCTGAGATTTGTTTTCTCAGGTTGGTTTGTCTCAAAACTCATTTTTTTTTGAGCCTATTACAAGACTTATGGTGTGTCAGAGAATCAGAATTAAGTTTGCTGTTTTTTGGGTCAGGTAACTTAACAAACATGATATCAATGAAAAAGTATTTATTTCTGGATAGCAATATACATTTTCAAAAAATTATGAGTGTATTTGATTTTTTTCAAACTAAATGATTGTATTTGTATTTTCCTTTCTTTTTGTGAACTGATGATATTCAATAAAGAATAGACTGGACATAAGTCACTGAGTGTCATTTTACAATTAATATTGATGAATTTGGTATGTATTTTTGAAAACATGTAATAGGAAAATCATTAGTTTTGACTCAATTTCTAATTGCCAATAAATAAATTATTTTTTAAAAGTAAAGTTAGTAATGCTCCCATTAATGCAAAATATATTAAAGTAAACTAAATTGCAGTATTTCCTTGGTAATACTGGGGCAAAAGCTACATACATTTTTGTTAACTTCAAATAGTATTGTGTACTTCAAAGATGCAGTTTTTACTTTTGAAACACATATAGATCACTTGTTAAAGTCATGCTAACATTCCTAAATTTATGTATATAATCATGTCTATTCTTATGTTTCCTCTAACACTACAACCCAACACACACACACACACACACACACACACACACACACACAAAGAGAAACGAAATAATGTCTTGAATGTTCTGCTCTTTGGTACATTGCTTACATCTAGCTTCCGTGGTCTTTGAGCACAAATAAAAAAACCACAATCCCTGGGTTTAAATACTGGTTCTATATATTACTTGCTTTGCTTCTTTAACTTGCTTTTAATTTTTTTTTTTACCAGCTATTTTTTATAAGGTTTCTTTAACTGGCTTTGAATCATTTGGCATTCCTAGACTCATGTATGTAACATACAAAGTAGGTTATAATAAAACAAATTTTTATAAATACATAGATAAATGATATTATGAATTCATGTTAATGTATTTTGTTGACTGTATAACATATCATGTATTGTTTAATTTGTGAAATATTTATCTAATGTGCTTAATATCCTGTTAAACTGAGTAATAGGAAAAGAAATTAAGAATAATGCAAAATATAATAAATACTAGATTATTATAATTTAGTTGAAAGGGGAGAATTAACCATGTAAACTAGTCAAGTACTGACACGAATTAAGACAACATATGATCATGCTTTCCATTATTAATGAATGTGGTAAAGTGTTACCAAAGTTCAAAGACCGAGTGTTCAATGTGTCATAAAACTCTATGGGAATATATTACAAAGGTGATAAACTGAAGTTGAACCTATAAAAATACCAGTACAGTTGGGGCAGAAGCATTTTAATGGCTGACAATAGCACATGTTTTAGGTGAGTTGACAATATAAAGTCTTAGAAGATTAATAAACTGGACTTCTTTTCAGAAGGGAATGGAGTTGCAACATAGGCTTCTGAGATGGAGGAAAAAGTCAAAATGCAACCAGGTCTGTATAAACAAATAAATTTATCATGAAAATGCAAGGTGACTGTATTAGGAAACACAGGGAGAAATAGTGATAAGTCTATAACTCAATTACATTAGCTTTAGATCTTTAGCACAGATTTCATTACTCAAAATTAACATTTTTTTTCTTTTATTGGTCTGTTTACATCAAATACATTAGATAAAATTTGACCAAATCTGAAAATCATACACATCCTGAAAAAGTAACATTTGGCTAGGGAGTAGCAACAAAGAATTTTGTGCATATATATTTCAATGATTTATGACTAATACATTCATACTAATTAACATGGCATTTTACTACTCTAATTTCATGTAATTCTTCCAGAATAAATTATTCTATTCAAATGCAAACACTCTAGAAATTATTATGATTTTTATATTGGAACAGAGACTATGTAGTCATTATTCTGGTGAATGAAAGATTGTTCTAGATTAAGGAGGCAGGCTCATGCTTTTCTCAATGATTCACTACGAGAAAAGGAATTATATAACTGAGTAAATAAATTTTGAGTGGAATTCGAATAAAGTCCTCTTTTTAAACATAGGAGTGGTGGGAAAAGGAAATAATGGTGTTATGGTTTGGATCTGAAGTATCCCCCAAAAAGCTCACTTGTGGGACAATGCTGGAATATTCAGTGGTAAAATGATTAGCTTCTGTGAGCTATAACTTCACCAACGGAATAATCAATGGATAATTTGAAAGAATTACTGTACTGTGTGGTAACTGTATACAGATGGATCATAGCTAGAGGATGTGGGTTACTGGGGGCATGCCCTTAGGAATTATAACTTGAACTCCAACCCCTCCCCTGGCCTCTCACTTCCTCTTTCTGCTTTCTGGCTGCCAGGAGCTAAGCATCTTTCTTTTGTTTTGCCCTTTCTTTTGTTCTGCCTCACTTCCAGCCCAGAGCAATGCAGTTAGCTGACCATGAACTGAGCCCACTAAAACCATTAAGCTAAAATAACCTTTTTCTCTTATAAGTTGTTATGATCAGGTATTTTATTCACATGAATGAAAATATGCCCAACACAGAAGTTAATTCCACCAGTGTGGGTTATTGTTCTGACTAACGTGAGAATGTGGGTGGTTCAGGAGCATTTGGAACTGATTTGCAGGAGAAATTTGGAAATGTTTAGACATGCAGGACATGTCAGAACATTATAAACATAGAATAATGTAGGATTCTTGTGGGAATTCATAGCACTAGAATATCAATAAGAAAAGAGACAGTAAAGACTGCACTCCTGATGTTTCAGAGGATAATGATAATTCCATTGGAAACTGGACTAGAAGCTTCTAGTATACAGTTTGGTAAAGAACTTTTCTACATGTTGTCCGTGTCCTAAGTCTTTGTGTGACGCTAAATTTAAAGTTGATGGACTAACTAAACTGGTGGAGGAAATTTCAAGGCAACACAGCATTCAAGTGGAGGGTCTGATATTGTTGACACTGATATTGTACCTAGGTTTGCTACCATAATCAGGAGCAGAAAGCAGAGAAGAAAGATATCAAAACTTGCAGTTGGACCAGAAAAAGTACATGTAAAACAGGGGACAAGGAAGAAGTGATTGCTGAAGAGATTATTGCCAGAAAGAGAACTAAGTGCTTTGCACATAAAAAAAAAAAAATAGGAAATGTGCCTTGAGGCTCCCTCAAGTATAAGCCACATACAAGGCTCAAGGGGTTAAAAATAAAACCATTTTTGAAAGATGTTGTTTTGAGAAGGCAGCACACAAACTGCCTTGAAAGAGGTTCCCCAGGATCCATTTCATTTGCTGAGGTGCCCATGTTCTCAAAGTTCATTGCAGTTATGTTCCAAGTGTGTTCTGCTGAGAGTAGAAATGGCATCCCTTACAGGTGCTGGTTCTACAGAAATGTAGAATTCTGCAGTTAAGGGATCATGGAGTTTTCCACCAATATATTAAAAAATGGTCTGGGTTGCTAGGCTAAGTGCAGCAGATTATACTTTGCAAGCCCTGAGACAGATGTTGAAGGAAGCCAAAGCTATGGTTGAGACACCCAGAATTAAGAGATGACAGAAACAGTAAAAGGAAAATTGTGGGTTAGGGGCACACATTGTAAGAAAGAGGTCAGGTGAACTTCAACCAGCAAGGTCATGAGTATTGGACTGCCCAAGTCCTTTGGGGATCAGTTCTCCTTACTATGTTCCCTGAATGCTGGATCTGGAACTACAGGACCTAATATTTACCTGGTTGTGCTTCTGTCTTGCTTTGGTACCATCCATTCTTTCCATGCCCATGTACCTCCATCTTGGAATGGAAATGTGTATATGGTGCCACTGTGTACTGAATACATATAAGTGTCTTTTGTTCTTCTCAAGGACTCACACCTAAGACTTTGGCTTGAGTTTCAGATGAGATTTTGGTTTTGTCTTTTAGGCAATTTTGGAACTGTTAAGAGTCTAGTGATGTTTGGAGATGGACTAAATGCAGTTTACATAGTGAGATTGACATGAGCGGGGTGGGAGGTGGGGGGCGGGGATTTTATGTTTTGCATATGAGATAACCCTGAAAGTCCATGTAAGAGACAACAAAAGAATGTTCAGAAGTGAAATGATTAGACGATGAGAGCTGTATCCTAATAATTTGAAAGGACTACTGCACTGAGTATAACTATAGGTAGGTAAGGTATGGCTAAAGAAATTGGTCACTGGGAACATGCCCATGGGAATTATGTTTTTTGGCCCTTTTTCCTTGTGTGCCTCTCTCTTTCGCGCTCCCTGCCATGAGATGAGAAACCTTTTTCTGCCATACCTTCCACCATGATATTCTGCTTCACCTTTGTCTCAGAGCATTGGAGTTGGTTAACCATGAACTGAGCCTCTGAATTATGAACCCCAAATAAACTTCTCCTCCTTTAATTTATTCTTGTCAGATATTGAGGTTGAGACAGAAAGCTGACATACACAGATGAGATGAGATAAATAAAACAATTTGTGAAAGAAATATTAGCCATAGTGATCTAACCATTTTATACTTCATTTATTGAGCCATTTCATTAGAGAGGTCAAAATACAGTACACTGAAATCTGTTTTATCGAGTAGCTTGTCAAATGCATCAGATTTGTTTAAAAACTTCTTATATAAAGCATTCTAATGATATCTCATTAAACAGAATATCCACAGACAGAATATAACAGAGTTTAGAATCTTCTGGACAATCCCATTTTAGTTACAAACATAGATAAATAGATAGAATTCAAGTTTTATTTATTATAGTTTTATGCTATTTCATTGAGAAAAAATCAGTGCTTTTCCCTTTCTTGCCTTAATTAGATTTGGGAAAGAAGGAATTATGGTCAAAGAAAATTCTGACTAAATATTTTTTTTTAATTTCATCTTTAGTTAGAAAATTATAGAGTGACTAATCATAAGTATATGACATAATATAGTATAATTCAAGGTCTATTTCATCTGTTTTCAAACTGCAATAAAGAAAGGAATCGACTGAACAAAATATTAGAACACAGATTCTGATTTAATTAGCCTGTTATGGAGATCTCTGACATTCTTCATTTCTATCAAGCTTCAAGATGACCAACTTTGTTTTGGAAGGCTATTATTGTAACTTTGAATATATTCTCACTTGTTGGAAGAAATAATTTTCTTAGTGGCAATTTTCAAAACAAAATAAAACCTTTTTGAAAGCCAGAATTTGATATATTTATATGTCTCTAATCTTAACTGGGAGGTGTTCAATATATATCTATCCTAAATAGTGGTGATAATGAATTGTGTTCATAGATTGCTTTGGCTTTTTTTTATTATTGGTTGTTCAAAACATTACATAGTTCTTGATATTTGGCTTTTAAGCTCAAAAATTCTTGTACTAATTGCTAGATTTCAATCTTTAAAACATTTTAAAATTATGTCTATGTGGTATACTTTGATTCTGAGAGTTGGAATCTGAATCCTGTCTTGGTCACATTTGGGTTGTGTCACCTTGGGTAGGTGGTCCAAATTCTTTGCATTTTTTTTTAATGTTGAGTTTAATTTTTTAATGTTTATTTAATTAAGTCATGTTTTATGTGGTGCTGAGGATTGAACCCAGTACCTCACATGTGCTAGGTAAGTACTGTACTATTGAGGTCTACCTCAGGCCCTGCATTTGGTTTTATTTTGTTTTCAGATAAACTGAAGATAAAATTGGCCTTTTTTTGACGATTACATGAAATAATATTTATTACATGCCACGAAATATATGCTTGGAGTATTATGACCTCAGTGAATGCTAGCTATATTGATTCCTCTTATCATTTTGTATGTGATCTGCACATATACATGATATATACATAAAGCTATCACTAATTTTAAAAGTATATAACAGATTGCTCTCTATTAGGTTTAAAATCTGGTAATATAAATCTATACTAATTTCTGTAACTTAACAGGATCAAATAATGTTTCAACATTATACTCTTGTTTAAGAATATATAACACTTACGAAAATACAATGTGTTATAATACTTAAGCAATAATTCAGCACTTGACATGCTATTCATGAGCAGCACTACTGACATTTCATTGTTCATAATATCAGTCGAACATTTCCAAGAGTTACACCCTTCATTTAGCAGAACAGCATGTGCCACTATAAGCAATAGAATATAGCTTACTCAAGATTAACTTTATATATAGTATAGCACTCATGTCCTCACAATCATGATTCTTTATATAATTATAACTATTAAGTTGCATATAAATAAGATTACTGTTATATTAGTCCTATGAAGAAAAATATCAGTTTAAAGCCCTTTAGAATTAAAAACAGAAAGAACAGGAAGAAATTTCTTTCCAGGTTTCCTTTATTCTTTTCTTTTACAATATGCACTTAAAGTAACAATGAAGCACATCAATACATAGTAAAGCTGAAGAATTCTTCCTTAAAAAATCTAGAATTGAAAAGTTTATGAAATTTAACTTTTGAATTTTCCATAACCTGTTAACCCAAGGCATCTATTCTTCTAAAATATATCTAGTCATTCACTCAACAAATAATTATTTAGTACCTATTATATTCTAGGAGTTGAATGTGAAGCAAACCACAGGCATGAAAAGAATAAAAATCTGCTAAGTATGCTCTGAAAGCACATATATATGTCTCTTAATCTAGGCTTGAAAATTTGTGAAGAGCTCATAAAAACAGCAAGTGCAGACAGCATTCATACAAGATGATATAACCCCCAAACACCCTCTTCCACACCATGTTTTTCTAGCATTTAAATGCATAGCAAATTGAGTGTTTTGCTTATTCTTTTAAATACATTAAATTTAAATCTTCACTCAGTACTTATATCATTCTTCCTCTGTATGTTGTTAATGAAATACATAACAAAGATATATTTACTCATTATAATCAACTAAAATGAAAAAAATTGCGCCAAACACTCCTATATATCGGTTAATAAACAAGTATGGTAAATATTTTTGTATAAGAAGATCAAAATTTTGGTTGTTAGTATCATGTGGTCATATATATATATATATATATATATATATATATATATATTATTTTTCATGGCTGAGATGTTTTAGTTTTTCATTTTTTATTTACTCATTGGTGCTTGAATAAATTGTTTCAAACTGTTCTTTATAAGTTATTGACATTTTTCCATAAACAAGCCAAATAAAGTCCTGCAACTTCATATTCTTTATTGATAAAATATTAATTGTGTTTCAAATGTTAAGAGTGCATACACAACTCCATTCATCTGCCTTTCCCCTACTATGAATGATAATAATAAGGCTAAACTTAGTATATTTCTTCCTTCTACTCAGAAGTTTATACTGAGGAAACTGTGTTTCCTTGGGGTCAGTCTCAAATGCTGCCTTATAAAAGCCAACTGCCATTTCACAATGCACTTCTCTCTGAGGAGTTATGGAAGAAGACCTCAGGATTCAATCTGTCCTTTCTTCATGCCCCACCCTGTGAAAGTTATGGTGCCAACCTGATAAAGACTGTGTACCTCTGTGTGGGTAGCTTTCTTTGTAGAGGTCCTATCATGGTTCCATGGCCAATTGATGCTGTGGAGAAATGTGAGTAAAGACTGATCAGGTGGGTCTTTGTTTCTATAACTCATAGTTTGAGCAGCCTTCTACATGTTGAACATGGTGACATACTCTTATTTTTTCCATCACTTGTGAGACCCTGTGTAGAGCTTCTAGTCAGTAATAGAATGAGATTCAGGATCCTGAAGCCCTGAATGGTGGGTTTGGAGAAGAATATTCTAAGTTGGGCATGGGTTGTCCTCTCCAGGTAGGTACTGGCATGTTTTTCCAGAGAAATCTACTTGGCTCTAATTGACGATAAGATTTTTGGTAGATTACAAAAAACATGCTAGCAGTGTCTAGATCAAAGTGTTACCTCATCTTGATCACACGTATGGGTTCCCACAGGAGCACTGGTGTTTCTTGATCTACCAGCTATAGTCTTGCTTGTGAAATTTACTTATTTGGAATGTAGTGAACCTTCCCATATTTAAGAGCACTAAACTTGTCTTTTAAATACCTCTTCATTTTAGGATTATAAGAACTTTGAGAAATAGCAAAGTTTCCTTTTCAAATTTTGTTCAGATTTTTACCCCTTCTAATGAATTAGGATGATCATCTACAAATGTTCTGTATCTTCAGGTGAATCAACTTTTCCAAAAACCTCAACTATGTATAAAATATTCAGTTAATTATGTAGGTATTATTTTATTGTTCATAAACAACCACTAAGTAACTTAGTGGTTGCACATGCTGACTATGGAGTCAGGTAACTGAAATTCAAATCACACCTAGTTAGCCAACTTCCATACTCTTTTAAAATTCAAATAAGTAGCTAATACTTCTTTTTTTTTTCTTGCACATGAGTGTTCTTAACTCTTTGTGTAATACTTTTGTACCTTAACAAAAACAAATCCTGTCTACTTGTGCACTTTACTTGGCATAATTCTAAGGTCCTAAGTTACTAAAAAAATTGGAAGTGATCTTTAAGCTGACATATTGTATATAAAACATAATTGCTTTTGAAATAAAATTATGTCAAACAAATGTATTATTTTACTCTCTGGGAATTTTTGGAATATTAAATTCATATAAGTACTTAATTATCTCTCAACCAGTCATAGTAGAGCTCTTTCAAGGGATATATAATCTCATTTGCTAATATGTTCTGAAAGCAGATAAATATTTCATATGCAAATATGCACACATGCATAAACAGAGACAGAGAGAAGAGCTTCAATTCTGAAATTTTAGCTGTTTTAACTAAAACACAGAAATAAATTTATTATTTTACATAAAAGAGTTGACTCTTGTTCTTTTTCAACCTTTATATTTTTACTGGTAATGTCTGGAGCATGTGATAAGTTAGTTTTACCTACTCTCACAAATTATTGTGGGCTTGACATAAAAGGGTTCATCTGCCATGATGTATAATCATATGTAAATATGCACTGAATTTAGGGCAAGATTGAGGGAAACAATTGGCCACCAGGAAGCCTCTAAAGCCCACCTGTGTGAATAGAATATGTAGCTTGTTGCCCACTACTTTTTACAGCCTCTGGTTATTGCTTTTGGAATCTCCCCAACAAGAAGCCCAGATAGGGTGAAAAGGCTTAAATAACTATAGGATCTTCAGGGGAATCTACTGGGGAGAGATGGAGGAATTACAGTTCCGAAAGAATTTATATCGAAATATTCAAAAGCGGAATGAATGATAGAAGCTGGTAAAAAGGAGAGAGAAGCAGGTAGATATGGGATGAGCCAGTTTGGTGATATCCCAACTGTCTCAAAGAGGCTGTTTTCTGAATTGTGTTTAGTAAGGAATTTACCATTTCTGAAGATATTAGACCAAATCAGTTCCATAATAGCAAGTTATATCATGAGTGAGAGAAGAGGACCTGTGAGGGTGCCCAACAGAGTGATTAGCCCATGAAGTTATCAGTAGTCAAACCAGGGAAGTTGGGGGATTTTACAGCTGAGGAAGAATCTCACTTGATTAATTCTTCACACAATCCACAAGTCAGAGGGCTGAGGGAACCCCTAATAGAATCACCAGGGTTAAAATAAAGAAGATAATATAACTATATGGTCCCCAGTTTGGGGGAGCCTGAGAGACACTAAATAGTTCCACAAGAAGATCCAAAAAGAATAATCTCTCTGGAAAACAAAAACAAAACCAAAAACATTGTAACTTCTTCTTAACAGACAATTATAGACAAAACAACTAAGCACTGGCTTTAGAGTTGACCTCAGAAGAATCCTGGAATTGCCTAGGAGAGGAGTTCAAAAGACTTCTGAAGCATCATAATGTATGTGAGGTAGTTGGGGCTACAGAAGTGACACTCAAAGTTTATGTAAGTCCAAGCATCAGAAACCTCAAGGAAAGCATAAATTCTGTACTTGATAAAATAAGATGTTTATCAAAGGGCTCAGTCCAAAACATGGGAAAAGGGGACTTGCTGTGGAGGAAGAAAAACTATCGTGACAGGGAGAACATTTTGACCACGGGATTTTCCAGTATCAGAAAGGTTAGATGGGAAGAGGCTTTTACTTTGGTAAGAATAGTAATGAAGGCATGGAAATTTAATTGGAGAAGAGCTATGAGCAAGAATGGTGGGTGGATAGTGAAGGTTATTACCCTAGAGCCATTCAATTTGGGGAAGGGCCTGCTATGACAAGTCCTGTGCTGATACAGGTTAAGATTGGATTCAAGTTCAAAGGCATGAGGGAACAGACTCTTAGCCAAAGTTCAGCTGACAAGAGGGGCCAAATATTTTCAGTTCAGCTATTCCTCCATTATTCAAAGAATGGGAATTTGAAGGGTATGTGTCTGGCCCTGTCAGAGATAAACAAATGTTACATCTATGACTTTTAGCTAAGTCATATGTGGAAAGAGTTCTTTATATATAGTAAACCAATTTTGAAAACTCACACAAAAAAGTGGGTGAGTTTCATTTTCCAGTGTTACATGCTCAATAGAGGTAATATTATCACCTTAATCCTATTGCCACAGATGCCATTTCTTCTGAGTCATCTGTTTTGTTTTTCTTCTATTAAGCTGTGAACTTTACATGTCAATTAGGATAAGAGGAATAAATTGGCTACTAAGCCATTAAAGAACATCTTGGTTTTACTAAGATTCAGTATTATCTAAAGGAAATCTTCTGCCTTTAAATTGTATTGTCTGATTTGCCAAGGTTAAGTTCAAACCAAATCATGTCCTTTAATTTGTCCTCTTTTGTGCCATGAGAATAAGGGACATGAAAGGCCTTATGAGAGAGGTGGAATATGTACGGTCAAGAGGAATGAATTTTGTGGACACAGAACAAAAACACAGATGTTTGGTACATTTAAATTTGCTATGAAAGGCCTGATAAAAAAGTTGGATCACATTTCAGAATACCAATTTCACTCAAGAGAAAAGACAAACTTTGAGAAAGGAAAAATATTCAGGTCCCATTTTCTTATAAATCATGAAATAAGATCAACACAGTTTTTTATAACAGGACATTATTTAGTGCATACTATTTTCAAAAAAATTTTTGGGCCACTGAAAACCAAAATGTTAAAGTCTGGATGTTTAAACTGGGGATAAAAGCATATGTGGAAATAGGGTTTGAGGCTATGAAAAACACAGAATTAAGGTTAATTTCTATAAAAAAGTAGATAGTAATCAAATAACTGACATAAAGAATGTGATAGGATTTGGAAATTTGAAATATATTGTCACACATATATAGAGATATCAAAGAAGGACTATAGCCAAGTCAATTGCTTAGGTCCTTCTTTAGATTTTTAATAAATTTATCCTTCTCTTCACAGAAACCCAGTCTTTTCAATCAAACACTGTTTCTAAAAAATCAACACAATATAGAGAATACTTGAAATTATCAAATTTATTTTACTATCCATTATTTAAATCTTGGATTTTTATTTTTCAGACATTTATTCCTTATATTCTCAAGTAATTGAAAATTGCATGGTTATTCATTATAAAATATAGAACAGGATTTTACCATGTAATAGTTTTAGCCAAAAACAAACAAAAAAAGAAACCCCACAAATAACACTGGTTTAATTTTTTTTCTCTTAATAAGAACAGTAAGACTCATTATTTTGTCAGGAGAAAAGTCTGACACCTAGACAATTTTTATATCACATATTAATACAAGAAAGACTGAAGTTTAAGGACAATCCAGTCCAAAGATGCCATGCATTATTGGTCTTTCTCTAATGCTAGCAAGAAAATTCAGAAGATAAGAATAGCATAAATTGACTAAGCATTCTTTACCTGCTATGCATTGTCAAATAAAGAATAAAGAAATGTGAAAGAAGACGTGATCTTATATCATTTTTACTCCATGTTCTTGAAATGCATACCTTTCTTAAAGCACCCTCCAAAAAGTCTATACAGCATAAAACTTTTATTTTCGTTCCTTATTATGCTAAAGTATATTTTAGAGAATAATATTATATGACCAATCTTTGAAATGTTTCTCAAAAACATGGCTTGATATATTACTTTTAAAGAGGAATTGAGGGCCAGAATAAGAGTCAGGGAGAGAAGAGCAACTGCCCAATGTGTTCTGATCTGTTCCACATCTTGGAAGAAGCATACTCAGGTTCTCATTCCTGTGTTTTCTGGCAGCTGAAGTGGTCATGTGGTCATTGAACTGCTTGTCCACCACCTACTAGGGAGTAGGAGGAATCAAAGGAAGGGGCAGAAGCTGCTGGGGGACTGACTATGGGACTAGTGCTGTCACGCACAAGAGGCTCTACTCTATGGAGACAGAAGGTTACTTAGATAGAAGTTTACTTAAATCCCAAAGCCTAAAAAAAACTTTTAGAAATGGAAAAGTCCAATGAGCCACAGGACGAATTGACCTGCCTACTGTTGTAGAGAATGTGGCCACTCATGGCAGAAGTGTCATTTCTGGACTTTATTTCACTGTGATAAATTTTACTTCCCTTTAAATATCTCTATCAAATCCTTGCCCCAGGGAAAAAAAAATTGTAAATCAATTGACCAAGGTAATTTACTTATTCTGAGTCGGATGTCTGTGTAGGGTAATTTTGCTTCCAGAAAAGGAAATGGCCTGCTTGTGGCTTCCTAACCATTTGGCAGGCAGGAGAAAAACTTCAGGTCAGTGGCCAATAATGCAGTTGCAACAGTAAATGTGGGGCAGCAATTTAGAGAAGGTAGGAAAAAAAAGGATGATGAGCTTTACCCTCCCTGTGGGAAAGAAATGTGGCTGGATTGGCAGGACTTTCTCTGAGGATTAATAGAGTTTGCTCTGATGACAAGCAGGTCACAATAATTATTCCCACCTCTTTATAGCTTTTCAATTGCCATTACCCTCCTGTGGCAGTTTATGGAGAAAAATTGGCATAAAGATTAAGGGTGCTGATTATTATAACTAGATAAATACAGGGATAACAATTTTATTCAATTAAAAGCCTTGGCAAAGTGACATAAAATAAACCACAAAGAGAACCAACACATAAATCCCTATTATATGAATGTGTGAATTTGCATTCAGAAAGTTGGCTTGTGGTCATTCTGGCCAAAGACAAAGTAAGAATCAGTGTCCATGAAAATAAGTAAAATAAAAGTAATGGTTATTCTAAATGACCAGCAAAGATATCTGAAATATTACATCCCCAATTTCCATCTCCTATTAAATCTGCTTTCATCTTATTTAGACCAAGGTAGTTTAGTTATAACTCAAAGTCTTGGAAAATTATATTCACTGATATATTCCTAGCATTTGGCATTATTCCTGGATTCAACAGGCTCATAAACTATTTTTGAGTGAGTGAATAAATTATATCATAGGTGAATAGTGAATAGGTGAATGAATATAAACAATAAGTAATAGATCTTCTAAGAGTCCTTTGAAAATCCTGTGATATCAGTAACAGATAACATGAAATTAGTCCTAGATATCATGCCACAAATGTATTGTTGTTGGAATGACTTAATTTTAATGAAAAAAAAAAGACATTAAGATATAGTCATTACCTGAAACGTATGACTGTGTTGTTCTGTTCTCTAAATTACAGAACAGGCCCCAATGAGATGATAATTGGTTTTTACATCTGTATTCCTGACCAACTACTATTCCCATTTATCTTAGTTCTTTTATTCCTATTTGCCTATGTCCTAGCTTAGTCTATTTACTTTGTTTTCTCTCCTTGTCTTTTTCCTCATTTTCTCCCTTTTTTCTATTCTTATTTTATTTCTTTCTATTTCATGCCAAACTTCATCAAAAGTTCTTTGTAGGCAAGAAAACACACATTTTATTCATTCTACCTCCCCAAACTGTGAGGTGTAAAGTGCTTGTTGTGCAGTTGTTTGGGCCAGAAACCCCTTCCTGCCATCCTGTTTTATCTTCCTGGTGATTCTACTCATGCTAGAGCATATGAGAAAACTTTCTTTTTCTAAACAAGTTTATATAGTCCCAAGAGAGTGAATTGAGCCTCTTATTCATTTGAATATTTGCCAAGTAGTGAACATTTCTAGCATCTATCACCTGTAATTAACATTTAATCTGTGCCTCTTTCAGCTTGTGACTTCGTGAGAGTAATGAAGTTTTTTACTTCATATTTTACTGGAATATAATAGGTACTTATAATTTGATCAGATGACTGGAATGTTAGGAAACTGAGAGTTGATAATTAGTAGGTTTTATGATTTAGATACAAGATGTCTCCCCAAAGTTTCTGTGCTAATGGAGGAATGTTCAAATGTAAAGTGATTGGATTGTGAGAGCTGCACAACCCAGTTCATCCATCCTACTGGGGATGACTTTGGTAACTGTGGGTTGGTGGGCGTGAATGAAGGAGGCAGATCAGTAGAAATGTGCCCTGGAGTTTGCATCTTCCCTGTTGTCCCTTCCTCTCTCTGCTTCCAGAATCCTGCCATGAGATGAAGAAGAACTTTTCTTTTCTGAGCCCTTTCACCATGATGTGCTGCCTCACTTTGAACCCAGACCACTAGAGACAGTCATTTATGTGCTCTACGATTGTGAGCATCCCCTTTTCCTTCTCTAAGTTGTTCTTGTGGGGTATTTTGGATACAGGAATGCAAAAAATACCTGAAACATAGTAATATTTACTTATTCAAAAAGAATCACTCTGTTTATAATCACATTAAACAAATTTCAAGTTGAATACCTTATTTAAACTATAAATAAAGAAATACAAGAAAAAATTTGCTAAAATTTAAATGAGAAATAAAACTAAAATTCAAAGAGGGCATCTCTTCATCTTTTTTATTTCTAAATTGCATAACTTATTTCTCTGTGTATATACCTATATCTATATCTATGTATATGAAATCTAAATATGAATGGTTTCACAGAAACCAAAATAAAGCTTTCTCTCTATTAACTATGAATATGTCTGTAATGTGATCAGTTAAGTTGAATTACAACTAAAATTTACTTTAAAGCTTAGCATTATCTGTTTTCTTCTATTCATTTCATCCTCTCTTTTATTTTCTGGACCAATTCTGTTCAGTGCCGGTGCATCTGATTGGACTGTAAAACATGAAATGTGTGGCTTCAAAACACAGCTGGAGCCAATGTCATTCTTAAGCCAGCTGGCATTAACCACCCTTGTGGAAAGCAGCTGACTTCTGTATGATAGAATAAGCATTCCAATGTGTGCTGCTTGTAATTCACTCACCATCCAACAAACAAATTAGTCTAGAAAAGAAATATATCAGCTATTAAGTGGAATGAGATTGATTGATAGAAGGGGCTATCACTTCCTCCTATTGATGGTACATGGTGTACTTCTCATGCTTTTAACAAAGTAGTTAACACTGCTCATGGTGTTTTTATTCAAAAACAAGGGATAGTATGAAAATACATTATACATTTTCAGGGATCAAGGAAGAAGAAAGTAGAGAACAAGTTGCATAATATTCTTCATCTATGCATCTCTGTATACTTCTCTGTCCTTCTGGTTCTTTATTCTATCTATGCATAGCTCTATCTGTCCATTTATCTATTCACCTTTCTTCCATCTCTCCATATATCAGACTATCTTATTTCCATTTATTAGTCTATTCTTTTTTTCTCCTATCTAGCTCCTCATTTATTCATCCACCCATTATCTATCCATCTACTCTTTCACTCTGTTGTCTATCTTTATCTATCTATCTATCTATCTATCTATCTATCTATCTATCTATCATCTATCTGTCTATAATTAATCTGTTTCCCCTGTAATATCAGACAGAGGTAAATGTACAAGCATTGTTTGCATCTCTAAACAGGAACTAAAACCTCACCTTTATACTCTGTGACCTATTCTCTAATTGTCCATCTCTAGTATTTAGAAAATGAACTGCCTTTTTCTGATCTTCATTCATTAGTCATGCTTTGCTCTCTAGAGCAGTGCAAAATGAGACCACTACACTTTCCACTTACAATATTTTCAGATTTTTGAAGAAACCTATATTTTTTTTTTCTTTCCACAGCTTTTGTTTACTGGCCTAAATAAACCCCTTATTTATTATGTGTTTTTCTAATGCTAAACTACAGTGTCTCTTTCTTGCATACACATCAGATTCACCACTTGTCTCTATTATTTCAATTATTGTGTCATATTTTGAAACAAAGAGATCTTGGTGCTGTTTTGTATTGAACTCATTCTCTACAAAATGACACTGATATAATGTGATTAACACACTTGAAAATACCTCTTTTCATGTTATTTGCTGTTGCTTAATAAATAACTACAGAGGTAAGAGCTTACAGAAGAATTCGTTTATTACATCATAGTCTCTGAAGCAGGAGTGTAGGATCAGTTTAGCTGAGTCCTTGCTAAGAATCTCTCAAGGTTATAGTGAAAGCATCACCTGGAGTACGTTCACATCTGGAGCCAGGTCTGCAGACATTGCACTTTCAGTGTCTCACAGATTGTTGCAGGATTCATTTCTCCAGCTGTAGGACTGCCCTTGCTTCTTGCCCGGTGACTACTAGGTTCTTCCTCAGGGCCCTAGAAGCTATACTCAGCAAAATATCTTGTGAATTTCCAAACAAGCACGTTAATTCTAAAAAGCAAGCAAGGGAGAATTCTCTAGATGGAGTCTTGTAGTATACATATTGTTCTGCATAAGAAAGTAGGGATATATTGAGACACTGTTGGACTCCTAGAATATTTAATATTAATACTTCCACCCAAAATTTTATGGAATTTTTTTCAAATTCTCCAGCATTCATGTGTATTATTAAGATATGTATGGCACTTGCTAACTGGTATGTAATAATTTCTGTAGGTACTGAGTTTTCCCTAGGTTGCAGTATGAATAGAGCAGAATTGACCTAGATTTGAAGAAAGGTAAAAGGACATCCTTGCCAAGTAAAAAACATCTTTCCAGTGTTTCCTATTAATTTAGTAGGAAAACAAAAATAAAATTAAAAGCATTTCCCAGACAAGGAGTTTTCTGCTAGCTATGAGGGAATTTGCTATTGATTTCAGTAAAGATATGGCATTTGGACCTTCAGTGAAAGAATAGTCTAGAGAACAAGTTTATGGTATTAGTTATTCTTCATGATTAACCAAACTTTTTTTTAACTTTTATTATTATTTTTTTTTAACCAGAACAATAGGTAAAAAAATAAATACCTGCTACGAACCCATCAGTCTCTCAGGAGATTTTTCACCTGATGGTTCAACTGACAAAATTTCAAGGAAAAAATTTTCTTTTAATAGATGTTTGGAAATCTTTGGGAAAATAGCAAGGGAGATAGAGCTTTCTAGAGACTAGTAGCGATGAGATTTTTTTTTTTTTATTGTTGGTTGTTATAGTAGAGGGGGTGGAGAGCGATGAGATTTTTTTAATCAAGAAATTATAGTTGTAGAAGGACACAGTAACTGTCAGAACAATATTTGAAATACTCCTGGTTTGGAGAAGAAATGTAATTCATCTCATTGTAAAACCTAGCTGGAAGCTAGTCTACAAAAACTCCAGGTAATTCAGAAAACTGGGCAGAGGATTAAGAATGGATCTGGTGGACAAAGGTAACAGGAAAAAAAATGTAAAGTAGAATATTGATGCTTTCGGAAATCACTCTCAGCTCCCAGAATTTGGATACTTATAATATGAAAGGACTTATTAGTAACAAAAAGATTTAAAAAAAATAGTAAGGAGAAATACTTTATTTCTCATCCAAGTCTTAGCTTACTTATAATGAGAACATGAATTAATCTCATTGTTTTTGTTCTTAATGCCTCTATTTTAGCATGCATAATTAAAGGTAAGTTGTAATTAAATGAAGTAGTTAATAGAATTTAAGTACAGCAACTTTCAAATTTATTGGGTTGTCATGTTTTTTCTTTTGGTGAGCTCAAAAGATAAAGCGCTTATTTCACATCATGTCTTAAAATGAATTTTATTTTTTCATTGTAGTTTAGTCAGTGATGTTTAAAGTTGATTTTCTGTGTTTTTTTTCTTAGTGTCTTTATATTCTTTACAAGCATATCAGTTAATGTAGTTGTTGAACTGTCTTAGAACTTAGGTTCCCTAAAGACTTTCATTGTGTATATTCTGCTAAAAGATTTATTCTAATGAAAAAGTACTGGTAATATCAATTCCAACCTTGACACACAATGTACAGGGATAAGTGATTGAGATACCATCCTTTTCTTTGGGCTTCAAGCAATAATATGTTCTTATTTCTTAATACGTGCTCCAAAAAGCAATTAAAAGATCACTAATTTTAAATGTATTTTTAAATGCAGTTGTACAAATTGCATTCATATAATTGATATTTTGATGGTTTGATCAAATGTTGATCCAGAGAAAGTAGCTGTTCCACTTAAGCAGATGGATGGGGGAAGGGAACACAGTCCAGTTTTGAAAAGAGCTGATCTATATACTCCAACCCATAATACTGCTGTTTGGTGCACTGACAACATAGCCCAGCATAACATGATTTCAAATTTATGATATAATTTTCTACAATGTAAAGTGTCAGTTACAGTGAACAAATTGAGTAATAAAATTTATATCAAAAATATTACAAATGAATATATGAAATCCTTACTGTTAAATTCTTTATAGCTAAAAGAAAAAAATAAAAAAATTGGAAATTAATATAGAATAAAACAAACCTAATTTTTAATTTATTTAAAAAAACAATTTTATATGGGTAAAATTTATAAATGTTTATAATGCGTCCGTACTCAAAAGAGCATCCTAGAATTCACTGGGAACTTCCGTAAGATAGTTGGGACCAGAACTGCTTCAGATTTTGGATTTTTTTCAATGATAAAATACTTGGGCATACATAATGAGATATCTTGGGAAGTAGATCTAAGATTAAACACAAAATTTGCTTATGTTTCTTATATCCCTTCTATACATAGAGTGAATGTAATATTATATAATATTTTAAAGATCATTGTGCATGAAACAAAGCTTCATAGTGTGTAATTTTTCACTTGTGGCATCAGGTTCGAGCTCAAAAAGATTCTGAATTTTGTAATATTTCAGATTGCAGATTTTCAGACTGGGGATGCCTGTCTAGTACCTACCTGATAACTCTATTTACCAACTAAAAATATACAATGGAAATAAAAATAAAGGTCAGCAAGAATCCATGACAACAAAAGAATGAATACTAATGAAAAAAATCTCTACTTTCAAATATTTTAGAGGGAGAACATTATTAATAGGAGACTACTGTAGAAGCAGTTAAGTAAACAAGAACTCACATTAGAAATAAAATTGCACACTGTTCTGAGGATAAGATTTGTTTTGTGTCATGGTGCTCTCGATCAGATACTGTAGAACTAATAATAGAAGATTCTTTTTCCTATGTGCTAGCATTTGTCTACATAACCTTAGTTAATAATTATATAAAATATCATATATGCCATGAGCAATTATTTTATTCTATTTTTTATTAATTCATTTAATGACTAATAACTGAGGGTCTGCTCTATGCTAAGCATTACTCTAGATGTTGGGATATACAAGGAAAAAATATCAGAAGTGTTGCCCTAGAGAGGTTATTTGAAGTAAAAGAAAAAAGACACTTTTGTTTAGCAAATATTATAAATTAAAATCTATATCTATATGATTGTAAATTATTTTAGCTATCACAAGGAATATTTCTAATGCAATAATAACCTGCAGAAGTTGATTTAGGTTATTTTTCCTGCTTAAGAATAAAGGCAGAGTAACTCTGGTTTTTTCTTTTATTAATTGATTCAGTTTCCTCTTGAGCTGATTTATACCACTTTGCTTTTATTATTGACTTTACCAGTTTGTTACTTATTTCAACTATTTTTTGTATAATTAATACTTTTTTAAATCACCTATGGGCTAGGCTTATACTTAATTTCAATGCTTGGACTTGTATATTTAAATGAGTTACTCTGTCAAGCAGAAGATATCTTTTTTCTTCAGTTTTTTTTTAATTTCTGCAAGATCTCACATATTGACCTCCTTTTTGTCTAAGACATTGTAAGCTTTCAAAAAGTGAAGCTTAAGTACGCAATTAGGAGCAATGAAGCACAAAATTGCTCATGCAAGAAATATAATCATTTTCCCTGTGCATCTGAAATTAAGGGATCTGCGCTGTCCAATCATGAGCTAACCAATATGAGGAGGGCACACAATCACGCACAACCTATCATTACATTGTAACAAAGCCAGTGGAGAATTTGGTACCCACAATTATAAACTCACAAACACCCTCTTGCTGAAGTGCCTTTCTCCTTACTACACAAGCTCTTATTTTTATATATTATCTGATTTAGACCTTTTGCCATCCGTACCTTATGTATTAAAAACCTGTTCCAAGAGAGATTTTTTTTTTCATTTAGAGAGAGCAGACTTTTAGTTTTTCAAGGATCTAGTTAAAGACTGAGGGTTATGGAGGAAAGAAATGGGCAACGAGTCAGTAAATGTTTCATAATTCCTGATCTTCTGCAGTCTGTTTAAGGTCCACCAGATTCAACAGATGAACAGGGAGTGGAGCCCAGACTAGATTCTAGTCAGTAGATTTCAATATTTTTCAAAGTACACATCTGTATCCTCAATTGTTCTTCATTTAAACAGAAGAATATATTCTGATTCCCCATATGAGAAAAATCCAACTGGAAATTAAATACTGTAAACATTTTCTGGACATTTTGTTGTTGTTAGAAGTTTAATATCACAGTACAGCAAAAAACCTACCTCCAAACATTGTTGCATTGGGGACCAAAACTTCAAAAATATTAAGGATCACTTAAAATACTAGCTATAACAGAGGGATTCTAGATTTTTCTTTTTACATGTCATAATACTCAGGGACAATATTTCATCATTTTTCTTAGCTGTTAGAGAAAATCAATAATATTTTATTAATTTTTCTTACTAAGGAGATGATGATGTTGGAGAGTACAAAGAGGAATAGATTTGGAGACTTCCCCCCCCCATATGCCACTGAAATTCTGTCATTTTTTATTTATGCCTAAATTTTTATGACTCCACTTCTCTAAGTATAATAAAGAGATATCAAGATTATTCAGTGAAAAATAAGTATTTACTTAACTGTTAAGTACATAAAATCTTATGCATATTGGAAGTCAATAAAAACTATTTTTTTTTATGAAAGTGGTACAATGTTATTAGTCACAGTTTGAAATGTTTGATTGACTACTACTAATAATTTTTTTTCCTTTCTTTTCATTGCTTTCATTCCAGTATCATTGATCTATCCATTAGCATTTCATCCCCCTGAATATTGCTAGGTCTATTACAAATTCTACCTCTTCCAGAAAGCTTTCCACAAATTTCAGTCATTGTTGGCCTTCCAAAAGATGAACATGCTCTAAGGCCTAGAGGTAAAGCTTTTACCCAGATGGGCTAGAAGACCTCTGGACTTTGTTATTACAGTTATTTCAGTGAAGTAACTGTAATTCTTTGTTCATGGCCAGAATCATCCTAATTTGGCTAGAAAAATGTATGTTCACTCTAACAGTGGGCAAATTTCACAAAGTAGTTGCAATAGCAATAAGGCTCATCCGTCTCTCATCACTGTGTGTTTTCCTTAGAACTAAACTGGACCCTAGAGTCATGGTGCAAGTCTGAGTTGGTCAAACAGCAGAAACATCAGTGTTGATAAAGCAGCTTGGCACATAATGGCCAAATATAAGAACTAGGAAGAAGAAATGACTGTTATATCCTTGGATTTCAAATATTCCTATATATGAAATTGCCTTTGTTAGGGTGAGGGCAGGAATGGCTGATTAGTTGGAGTAACAAATTTATGCTTGCTCAGTGAGAATAGATGTAAATTTTTCCTTCATTCCATATAATCCTTTGTGTTCTCCTCATGGCTGGGAAAATGTAGAAAACAAAGTCATGTCATATGAGAATTTTCAGATACATGTTAGTTAGTAGCTATAATTTTGTTTGTTTGTTTGTTTGTTTTTTGATGATCCTGTTTCCAATCTTCATGAGATAGTCTATCATTTTTGTTATCTCTCTTGTGAAATGTAATGTCTCCCAAAGTTAAAATGACTTCTAAGTTAATAGGGATGGCTTTTTATTTATTTATTTTTTTGGGGGGGTACTGGGAATTGAACTCAGGGGTACTCAATCACTGAGCTACATCCTCAGCCTTATTTTGTATTTCATTTAGAGACAGGGTCTCACTGAGTTGCTTAGCACCTCACTGTTGCTGAGGCTGGAGATATATATATATATATATATATATATATATATATATACACATATATACATATACATATATATGTATATATATATATGTATATATATACATACATACATATACTGTTTTAGTTGTAGATGGCCACAATATCTTTATTTATTTATTTTTATGTGGTGCTCTGCCACTGACCTACAACCCCAGCCCATGCTGAGACTGGCTTTGAATTTGCTATCCTCCTGCCTCAGCCTCTGAAGATGTTGGGATTATAGATGAACACCACTGTGCCTGGCTGGGATGGCTTTTTAATAGTCTTTCTGTTTGGGGTTCCAAATGCCTTACTATGTACAGTATATGATTTTGAAAGTATTAAATGAATTATCATATTGCTCTCTGTCATCTTCCTAATTCAGTTTCAATTACTGAATCTCTCCTGAAGCTGTGGATATAGAGGAAAAGAAACTACAAAGATATCCACAAATAGTTTAAGGTACAGGCAGAAAATATTTATTTCAGAAAGCCTTACCTGATCTCTCCAAGCTTTGATTAGGTATCTTTAACTGTCAGCTAAGATGTTTTCAGCTGGAAGAAACAAAAGATACAATTATAATCAGCTTTAAAATAAAAGTCGGTAAAAGAAATCTTGTGTATGGCAGTAACAGCTCATCAAGAGCCAGGATTTTTTGTCTTTCTGCTCCATTATCCTCAGCATTTTGACCTTGAAGCTCAGACTGATGTCCTAATGATTGCAAATGCTGCAGCAGTCCCAGTTTTAATACCTTCACATAACCCACTTGGCAGAGGGAAATGAGGCGATCTCCCTCAGTCCCTCCTTTTATCAGGAAGAAGATTCTCTCCCAGACCCCTAAAAGCAAATTTCATATTTTGTCTCATTAGCTGTACTTTTTTCACATGACCACATCTGAGCCAATCACTGAACAAAGGAAAAGATAGTATGGGCTTTGTCCCATCAACATTCCTTTTTGGAGGTGGGGAGGGAATCACTTTCCCTGAGCACATGAACCATTGATGACTGAACAGAAGCCAGCTGTTAATAGCAAGAAATAAGGAGAAAATAGCTATCCAGCAGAGTATCTACAGCATCTGCCACATCTTACTATGTGTATCTGTAGCATTTACCATAAAGCATGATTGCTGCCTGAGAATTTATCTGTTTCCCATATGTAAATGTACATTCCACAAGAGTAGAGATTGACTTGAGCTTATGGTCCATCTTCAAAATCCCATAGAAAGTAAATGACCTTGTTAAATGAACAAATTAATATTGAATGTTACTTTGTATGATACATGGTGAATGTGTCTTCAAGATACAGTAAGCTGGAGTGTGTCTAATACTCTGTAGGCCACAGGAAATCTGCAAAGTTCTTTCATGAATATGCTTCATAAATCATACAAGGATAAAGCAAAAAGTGATTTTTTTGTCTTTGGTTTTTCTTTACTTTTCATTAAATTTCACTCTATTATTTTTATATTGAGTATGTCACTTCTATTAATATATGCAGAAACTACTGAGGAAAAAATATATATGCAGGTGAAGATACTGAGGAAGAGTGTTCTATATTTTCTTTATATTGTTCCTATTCTAAACAAAGGACTATATTTTATCTTTTCTAATCATATTTTTAATAGAAGAAATGTGTACTAAACATGTCCTGTTAATTCATTCTGCAGTCTTTTTTGGTCCTCTTAATTAAAGAGTTTGTCTAAATAGCAATCATTTCTTCATTGCCGTATGTTTCATTACTTGGCAAATCCATTATCACCATTTTTTTAAAGATGGAATTTATAAATGCAATGGATGACTGAAAAGTGATTTTCAATTTAGTAAATAGAAGAAATTAATTGGTATGTATCTTGTTTTGCTTCCATGTTAGAATTTCTGCACTTGCAGTATTTTTGTCATTAGAGAAAGGAATTAAACCTATCAGCATTTGTATGTAGATGTGTGCGTATACATATATGTGTGTGTGTGCACCTTTTCTGGAGCCTATTTAAACTAAAGGAAGTTGTGAGTTCATGAATAAAATAAACAAACAAAATAGCACGTATTATCACTCTTCATGTATTTTCCAGGACTGGGAATATTTGTCAAGGTTGAAGAAATCTTGGTCATTTATGGGTAGTTACAAATTTAATGAAAAAAAAATTCTCCTCCTCTTGAATCTCTGAGTGCAATGAGGTGCAAAGCTGTGCAGTATGCTATTCAGGCACTGTTCAGGACTGCACTAGTCTTTCCTGTGAACCATGTAAGTTTGCAGTAGATGGACAAATGTCCAGTTTCCTTAGTGTCTGTTTGAAATGTACTTCCAGAGACACTGCAAATTTTTTCATCCATAGTTTTTTTTTTCTTACAGTGCACTTGCCACTGTCCCAGCTTTCAAAGCAGAGCTAGAAGTGGGACCTACCTTATTAATATGGGCTACCCTAATTTCAAATATGTTTTGGCTTATTTCAAATGTCATTTAACCTTAAATTGCAAAATCCTCCTCCATATGTTTTAACCTATACATATTTTGAATCATCTTGATTTTAGCTGGTAAACTGAAAATCTTCACAACTTTTCTTAAGTTGTTATTATTTAAAGTAGGCACCTGTTGATTGATTGTATGTCCTCCTCTGAGAAGTGTCTGTTCAGGTCCTTGGCCCATTTGTTAATTGGGTTATTTGTTATCTTATTGTTTAATTTTTTGAGTTCTTTGTACATTCTGGATATTAGGGCTCTATCGGAGGTGTGGGGGGTAAAAATTTGTTCCCAGGATGTAGGCTCTCTATTTACCTCTTTTATTGTTTCTCTTGCTGAAAAAAAACTTTTTAGTTTAAGTAAGTCCCATTTGTTTATTCTTGTTGTTAACTCTTGGGCTATGGGTGTCCTATTAAGGAATTTGGAGCCCGACCCCACAATATGTAGATCGTAGCCAACTGAGGACATACAATCAATCAACAAGTACATGAAAAATGCTCACCATCTCTAGCAATCAGAGAAATGCAAATCAAAACCACCCTAAGATACCATCTCACTCCAGTAAGATTGGCAGCCATTAGGAAGTCAAACAACAATAAGTGTTGGCGGGGATGTGGGGAAAAGGGTACACTTGTACACTGCTGGTGGGGCTGCAAAATGGTGAGGCCAATTTGGAAAGCAGTATGGAGATTCCTGGGAAAGCTGGGAATGGATCCACCATTTGACCCACCTATCGCACTTCTCGGACTATTCCCTGAGGACCTTAAAAAAGCGCTCTATAGGGATACGGCTGCATCAATGATTATAGCAGCACAATTCACAATAGCTAGACTGTGGAACCAATCTAGATGCCCCTCAATAGATGAATGGATAAAAAAAATGTGGCATCTATACACAATGGAGTATTATGCAGCACTAAGAAATGACAAAATCATAGAATTTTCAGGGAAATGGATGGCATTAGAGCAGATTATGCTAAGCGAAGCTAGCCAAGCCCTAAAAAACAAATGCCAAAAGTCTGCTTTGATATAAAGAGAGCAACTAAGAACAGAACAGGAAGGAAGAGCATGAGGAAAAGACTACAGTAAACAAAGACGAATGGGGGGAGAGAAACGGAGAGAGAAGGGAAAGCATATGGAAATGGTAGGAGACCTTCAATGATACATAAAATTATAAGAGGTCATGAGGGGCAAGGGGGAGGGAAAAAAAAGGAGAGAACTGAACAACAGCAGGGGAGGTAGAGAGGGAAGATGGGAGGGGAGGGGAGGGGAGGGGGGATAGTAGGGGATAGGAAAGGTAGCAGAATACAACAGTCACTAATATGGCATTATGTAAAAATGTGAATATGTAACAGATGTGATTCTGCAATCTGTATTTGGGGTGAAAATGGGAGTTCAAAACACAATTTGAGTCAAATGTATGAAAGATGATATATCATGAGCTATGTAATGCTTTAAATAATCAATAAAAAAATAAAAAATAAATACAAAATAAAATAAATAAAAATAAAGTAGGCACCTGGCATTAAGTAGAATATTTTGAAGGATAAAATAAATTGAAGATTAATCCATCAATAAGTGAAGAAATTGAAATTGAATGTATGGGCCTTAAAACAAGTAGGCATCATTTCATTGCAGATGAGTGTAGGCTAAAACAACAACAACAACAAACCTAGGAACCAGAGATTTATTTCCAGAATAAAACATAAGAACAAATATCTGCCAAGTTTAAAAACCACATCAAAATCGTGATTGGTAATAACAACAAAAGCTTAATATAAGACTATAAATACAGCTTAAGTGCATGTGCATGGATCTGTACTTATGTTTATGCCTGTATGTGTGTGCATACACAAATACAAACACACATCTTTAACAACATTATAGACAAGTTGATAAAATCCAAACCAAAAGAGATTTCATATGTAATGGAGTCCTAATAACACACTGTACTGAATGTAGATTTTCAAGTTTGGAGGAAATGGAAGTCCGCCTTGTTGTCTCACTGAATATGCTTTGTTTAGTGTTTGGACATATATTTACTCAATAGATATTATTGAGTGCTGGTCAGATGCAAGGACTACTTATAATAATGAGGACAGAAAGATGATAAAGAGATTATTTAAGAAGAAAATAGACATACTAACAACCAATTAAACTGTCAGGGAACTTTTATAACAATAATATGTACAAATTATACCAAAATTTTTAGAACACTCATGAATTACTTTGAATAAATTATATACACATCATATACACATTTATATAAGTACAATATTGCATATGTACTTACAGAATAGTCGATATGTATATATACATACACACAATCAGTTGCTCTAAGTCTTTATTATTAAGAAAATACATTGTATTCAGTTGTTTGGCATAAATTATGGATGGAATTATCTATTAAGATGAGAAATGTGTATCATGTTTACATCATAAATTATCTCAGGTTCCAAAAAAGAAATTCTTTGACATTTACTCTGTACACTATAATGCAATAGCAAAAATAACTTAACAGATAGGAAGACAATAATGTTGACATGCCTAAATATTACAGAGATTACCGTTGCTGGCATTTGTTTTATACCTTTGTGTTCATGTTAATGTAGATCAGATTATATAGTTGTTTCATTATTTAATTAGTACATTAAAGAGTATTTCTGTTATTATATTTTATTTAATAAGTGCATAAAATTTCCATCATTTTTATTAGACTAAATCATGGAGGATGAATGAGAAAGTTAGGTAGAAAACAGTCACCTTATTTGTTTATGTGGGAATGATATTTGTTTTCTTCTACAGCGATGAAATCAGTACCCATCTGTCACACTTATTTTCAATCTCCTCACTATTATATTCTCCTCAATATGTTGAGCCTTCAGACCCAGGAAAGATGGGTGTGGTTTTGCCATTCAAATTTTATAATTGTACTTTGTTTTAGAGTATAAGAAAGTAATAAATGCTCTACCCACTATTCCCTGTTCCCCTTGTTTCTCTCTATCTGAATTTTTATGAAATTACTCATAGTGAAAGGCTAGTTTCACACTCTCCACCTAGAGGATGGGAGTAAGAATATGATGTAGAGATCAGAGTTGACATTATCTCTAATGTTGAGACTTGCTTTGTGTCATAAGATGAGATCAATTTAAAAAATCCCATATATACATGAGAAGAAAATATGTCCACCAAAACTAGGGTATAATATTCTATTTATTTATGTGACTTAATTAAACCTGTTTATTTTTACAATGCTCTATTCCTTATTGATTTTCTGTCTGCTAGATACTGAGAGATATGATAAAATTTCTTAATTTAGTAAAAGTTTGTCTGTTTCTCCTTATAGTTACAATAAGTTTTTTTGTTGTTATCTATTTCAAAGTGATGTTATTAGGTGAATACATGTTTAAAGTTTGCCTTCCTGGTAAGCTGAACTTTTTATACCTATGTAATAATGTTCAAATTTCCAATGGTATTTTTTTCTATTATGACTCTTCTATGACATCAATATAACCAAACTATCATTATGTTTCAAGTCATTCTCTAAATGTTTTATTATTATTTTAAAGGGTAAATATCATAATCCTCAAATTTTTAATCAGTATTCTAAACATTTTCTGTTAAGTACAGAATTTATTCCATTTGCATATTTCAATTATCATATTATGTGTTTTCTGTTTGTCCACTATTCTTCATTTCTTAACGTCTTTTAAACTAATCGGACATTTTAATTTGTTTTCTTTCTCATCTCATATATTTTTCTTTTTCTTATTTGAAAATTTCATGAACTATGTATATCTTAGTATTTGCTACCTTGCTGTTGTAAGAAGTAAACCATCCTGATTTGGTCATTACAGATTCTATACATGATTTCTCATTTTTTGCCCTATAAATATGTACAATTAAAATATTAATTTTAAAAGAAACATAGTTAAGTTATAAACATGCTTAGTGTCTTCCTCTTTTTTTAGTAATACAAGGGATGTGGAGGCCTAAATCCTAAAAGCCCTTCCCAACTTATATTCTTTTGCTGTCTGTTCTTTTTTTATTTTTGAGAGAGAGAGAGAGAATTTAATATTTATTTTTTAGTTTTTGGCAGACACAACATCTTTCTTTGTATGTGGTGCTGCTGCAGGCATGCCAGGCGAGCGTGTTACCACTTGAGCCACATCCCCAGCACCTTTGTTTTGTTTTTTTAGACTCTACTTTGTGCTTACCCATTCACTGGTTGACAAGGACCAGTGGCCTTTGACAAAGACCCCAGGCCTCGAATGACATGGTAGTGTGAACCCATGCCTGGATTACAGAGTACAGAAGGCCTAACCAATCCATATTCAAATCGTTTAACACATAGAAACTTCGGAATGATTTATTTTTATTTGTGCTAAGTTTGTGATAATAAGTATCCTGCAGTAAAATATCAGTGCATTCATTAACTAATAAGAAAACCAATAAGATGCTGCAACACATTCCAAAGAGCCCACAAAAATATATATGAACAATCATGATTGTGTAAATAAATTTACAGATAAATGCAAAACTGGCAAATATCCAAGAAAAAGAGATCAACTTTATTAACTTGACAAAAGTCACTTTCTTTTTTTTTAAAGAGAGAGTGAGAGAGGAAAGAGAGAGAGAGAGAGAGAGAGAGAGAGAGAGAGAGAGAGAGTTTTTTAATATTTATTTTTTTTTTTAGTTCTCGGCGGACACAACATCTTTGTTTGTATGTGGTGCTGAGGATCGAACCCGGGCCGCACGCATGCCAGGCCAGCGCGCCACCGCTTGAGCCACAACCCCAGCCCTCACTTTCTTTTTTTGTGGACAAATATCATTGACAATAGTCAGATTTTTTGTTTGTTAGTTTTTGTTTTGTTTTATTTTTACAAATTACAGAATTGTAAAGAGTTAAAAGACAGTAAAAATGAAGTATTTTCTTGAATCATATACCAAAGAAAGTTTCACTACATGGAATATTCAGTATTCATTATTGCTCATTTCAATTATTTTTATATTTTTTCCAGGCCAAACAAAAGAGAAATTTGGTATTAAATTTATTTACTGCTAACACTGTAGAAAGTTATGAAAATATCATGTATTTGAGAGTACTATTTACCTGGGAGATGTAATTATATTAAGAAGCATCCAAAACAATTCACTAATAATTGCTTGAAGCTGTTCTAGGAGCAGCTATAAACTAGAGCATTCATAAAGAGGTACAGTAATGTTCCTATCAAAGCAAGCTGGGTGTTGTTTTGCTATGCAGAAATTCTCCATCAGCCAGGGAAAATATCTCTCCAAATTTATTCAGCTGATTATCTATGGTCTCAAAGTTCTGTTTGAGCTCAACAAACATCTTCCAGTGAAAGAAAAAAGAAAAAAAAATCTCATGCATGAAAAGAGAAAGTGTACATGTACATATTCAGCTTAGAGAATATTTGCTAATAAATTTCAAATGCTGATAAGAGCCCCAATAATCATTGTACAAATAAATCTACTCAGGTATTCTTCTGAGTATCATTGAGAAGGCATGCTTCAATTTTTAAGCTGAGTTTTAAAATTAAAAATTGTATACTCTCTCAAGAATCTTTTTTTTTTCCTTTGAGGATCTTTTGTTTAAAGAATCTATTTCTCTGCTACAGCATAGCTCCTTCTTGTTTTTGATGTTTTCTTTCTTTTTTTTTCTAATGAGGAATTCTATGCATGAAAATGTCCATGATTTAAGGATTTGTGTGGGAAGATAGTATTTTTGCATGAACTTCAGCTTAGCAAGAAATCATTTCAATGTGGGATGTGTGCCATCACGTGCTGCTTCTTATGTTTTCTTACAATGTGAGCCAAAAGGAAGTTCAGAGCTGGCAGAATCATATTTTCTGTTTACAATGAGAAATACAAATTGCAGTTGTGAGAATTTGGCTGTAGGAGCTGTATTAATTAAGGTAGAGATAAAAATTATGTCTAGACTTCGGTAAATCCAAGTGGCTAGTAAAGCTACTTGTATCCTAAACCAGGAGCAAACAGAATGAACTTTTAATATGAAACTCTTCTAATATTTGACTCTTGTATTAAAGACTCAAAACAATATTCTACTGGAATTCTGAAGATTCACTGATAGTACCACATGGAACAATGTGAGGGTCTGAGTTGTTGCATGGGGATTAATACCTTTTTAATCTGTAAAATCCCACTGATACAAGTTATACATACTGACTTTATACGTAAGTTTCACGTCAAAAATATGGTCTGCTTCAAAAATCTTGATAAAACTGATTAGACTGAATTAGTTTTCTATTGCTAGAAAACAGAAATTAACAACACTAGCAATTTAAACTAACACCAATTTATTTTCTTACAGTTAGATAAAACAGACTTTTAGATAGGCTCCACTGAGTTCTCTCACTATGGTACTGCTAGGTCAAAATGAAGGTAACTTCCAGGTAAGGCTGCTTCTGAGCTTATAAAATTTGCTGGCTAAATTCAGTTCCTACTGCAGGTAGGACTGAGAATTTTTTTTTTTTTTTCTTTTCTGGTTCTCAGCTCATGGCTGCTCTTAGATTTCACATATTGCCAGTAAACTTTTTTCCTTGTCATTCTTCAAAGCCTCCAAGGTTGGCTGGACTCCCCCCTCACATGATTGAAAGTTCTCTGACATCTTCTCCTACAACTGGAAAAATCTTTGCTCCTAAAGGATTGGTGTAACTCCATTAAGCTCACTTAGATTACTCTACTATTTTCAGATCAACCATGCAAATATGTAATAATAGAAGTTATATGTGAACAGGTTGACTGTTTCCAGGATTTTAGTTGGATAGCTCAGAAACATTTTAACATTCTACATGGCACATTGAGATAGATTTGTAGATGGAGTTGTTTTGAATGTAGATATGATTTAGTAATCTGACATTCACTTGGGGGATCAAATGATTCTTTCATGTGATCTTTGGACTGGTGTCTTTGTAGGTAAAATTTGTGACTAAAGGCTGGATATGGTGGCACATACTGTAAATGTAGCAAGGAGGATTGCAAGTTCAATGTTAGTCACAGCAACTTAGTTGGACATCAACAATACAGTGAGATTCTGTCTCAAAACTGAAAAAAAAATGAAAAAGACAAGGAATGTAGCTCAGTACTAAAGCATCCCTAAATTCAATTCCCAGTGCAAGAAAAAAAAAAGAACAAAATAAATGATTTAATGAGCTCTATATAAGTAAATGGCATGAAGAAAAAGATTGTGTACCACTATATTAAGAAATAGAGTACACTGCCATCAGATTTAATACAGTAATATGTGGCTGGTGTTAATGAAAATTAAATTTATTTCAACAAAAAAAGCACCCATCATATCTCAACATTTATATTTCTATTAAAACTTATAATAGGTACTGTTATCATAAAATACAATTTATTAGATTATGAATTTATTTTGGTAAATGCTATTATAGTAACATATATGAACATGGCACTTGATTATGTTTTTTGATTAAATTTTTATTATTTTGTGAATAGGTTTATTTTAGTATTAAATTTTAATGGTGCATTTTAACTATAAACAATAGTGGGATTCATTGTGAAGTATGTGTTCATGCTCATAATTTTTTTCAGTTTTATTCTCTAGTAGCTTCCCTTTCCCTTCCCTCCTCTCCTCATCTGTTCCCGTTTTCCTAGACTATTGGTCCTCTTCTGTTTCAATGGGACCCCATTTTTTTCTTTTCTCTCTGGCTTCTATATTTTAGAAGAAATATGAGTTTTATCCAAAAGAATGAAAGTCAGCCTATTACAGCCGTACATGCAAACACATGTTTATAACAGTGCAATTCCCATTAGTCAAACTATTTAACACACCTAAGTGCCACTTCAAATGAATGGATAAAGAAAATAAGGTATCAATTTAGCCATAAAGAAGAGCAAAATTAGGTCATTTGCAGGAAAAGAGATGAAAATTGGTAACATGGTAAGCAAAATAAGACAGACCTTTTGTTATTTATTAAATAGCCAATCTCCCTTTTTATCCCAAAACACCCAAACACAGAATTCATTATAAAAAGCCCGTTGTCTCTCTTGCTCCATTGGTATAGAGGAACTGAGATCTCTTTAAAGGTTTAACCTTGTAATTCTATCCTCTGACAGTCAGGGAAAATCTCAAAGAATTTAGAAAACAGAAATAGCATATGAAGAAAAAACTCATGTTTGTTGTTTGTTTTTTAGCTACTCTAATCTTATTCCTTACAATGAAATGGAGTAATGTGTTCTAATCTGTATCCTTGATCTATAAGTACTTTTTATATTTATTAGATAGAATACTTAAAGTGATCCTTAAGAAGAAATCCAATGTTGGTTTGCTCACTTGTGCTCACTTCTTTTCACCATTAAAGATCTTGCTTACTATGCTAAATAAAAGTCACTTGTGGTGCCACATTAAGAAAGATGAGACCATTAGAAAGGGTGGCATAAGCAATCCATGAAAGCTAGATCCTGTTATTTGGTGTATAAATTAATTCTTTTATTTAGAATAAGTAGCTTAAAAATAAATGTACCCTCAAAGATGAGGGTATACATGAAAGAGAATAAATACCTAGAAAGTAATTTCTTAAGTTGTGTTTAAAAAGTGCTAGTAAGAAGAAGATTAAGTTGGCTGTCAACTTTGAATTAATTCAATATGCCTGTGTGTTATAAATAAATTTAATATTCTTACTTGTACATTAGCAGACATATTTTTCTCTTTAAGATATTATCTGTTTTAATGTATATAATTCCTAGGCTTTGAAACTTTTTGCTGTCAATTTATTGACATAGTTGGGTTGCCTTCATGCTCACCTCCATTGACAGAGAAGTTAGTGTGGACACTAAAGGGAGAAATAAAAGACCTTACAGAGCTAGGTGTGAGTAAGTCTCAAATTTATAATTAAATACATATAAAATTATATATGTATTATATATATATAGAAATGATCCCTTTCTAATGTGTGGTAGTAGTAAAAGATAATTAATAGAAATTGTTGCAGTAAGATGTTTTATGATGCATCTGAGGATCCCAAAGAATGACTCCTGCAAATAGTTAAGAATAATGAGCTCTTTTTTTCCTTTCAGGACTTTGATTCTGTAGTTTTGATTGAATAAGAAATTCAGTACCACCTTAAAAGCACATTTTTATTCTTTATTAGTCTTGCTTTCACTTCTCTTTAATTGTGAAGATGAAAATTTGTGCAATAAAATGCCTCTAATTTCTTAGAATTCCACAGCAAGAATTTTATTTTATTAGTATATATACCCTTACTTTAAGGATATATGCATTGTATTTCTTATTCTATTCCTTATAGTAACATAAAATTAACAATATTTATTTAGTATCTTTTACATTCCAAGAACTGTGCTGTCCCTTTTATCTGGGTTATATTTTTCAATTCTTACATGATTTTATT